>NC_080173.1:57143877-57275459 GCF_950295315.1 Erinaceus europaeus | reverse complement strand
AGAGAAGGAGGAGAGAAAGACACCTGCAGCACTGCTTCATCAGTCACAAAGCTTTCCTCCTGCAGGTGGGGACTGGGGGGCTCAAACCCAGATCCTTGCTCACTGTACCATGTGAGCTTAGCCAGGTGCACCACCACCTGGACCCGGAGGGATGGTTTCACTCTAATAGGTAGTAGTAACTCATTCCCTGTTTACAAGGAAAAAACAATATGATTGTTGAGAAGAAAATGAAATTGTCATGCACCTACTTTGTATTATATGAGTTGCTTATATGCGTTATTAAATGCAATACTCATAGACACCCTATGAAGTAAGTACTATATTCCCATTTTTACCACCAAAAACACGACTTAAGAGGGGTTGTTCATTTCCTAGGAATTAAATAACTCTCAGAATTAAGAGTTTAGGAAACAGCTGAGGCAGAGTTGAGATCTAGCTCTTACTGGCTCAGAAGCCTTTTATTTTTCCACTATTATGAATCTGAATTATAAACTACAAGGTTAGTCTTGATATTAAACATCCCCAATTCCTTTTTATCTGTCTAGAGGTTTCAGCTGCTCTGCCATTAAGGCAGCAAGATTGAGTATACTCTTTTGATTTCTCTCCATTTGAAATAAGTCTGAAGTAGTTTAATAACCCCCTGAGTGATCTCATACTCCCCAGCTTTATCTGACTCTCCTTTATCCCCAATTCAGAATCAACTATTCTCCCCAGGCTCACAAGAACACAATGATATAGCAAGTGCTCTTTCAAAATACTTCCCCTTTTTGAAGGACGGATGAAGAGACTTGCTTTTTTACTGAAGTAACACCGCACGATCACATTATGTAATTTTCATGGGCTCATCATTGAAAATCAGCATGCACTTATACATTATATTTGCCACTATAAATCCAACTATACATCCAACTATACATACAACAAACTAAAAGCCGGATTTGACTAAATCTGGAGTAGGGCACCAAAGTAAAAACCCCGGGGGTGAGAATGAGGGTTGATATTTGGCTTCCCAGGGTGGCGTGGGGGGGGGGAGTGAGGGTGGGATGGGATACAGTCTTTTGGTGGTGGGAATGGGGTTTATGTACACTCCTATCAAAAAAAAAAAACCTTCAACATTCAACTTCCCTAGCCTATGTGAAGGGACATTCTTGAGCATCTTTTTTTTTTTAGTTTACATATATGTTAATTTTGTTTATCTTCAACTATTTTGCAATTTTGACATTAATATGTATAGTTCGTAGACAAAAGAAAACGGAGACTTGGCTAAGAGGGCATAGCTGAGAACAGGTGAAGATGGGATTTCAAATCCAGACCTGCTGGCTTTAAGGCCAATTCTCTTTTCATTTGTCCATACTGCTTCCCTGAAGGTTCTTGTTTGAATTAAATCACAATCCAGCTGCCCTTTTTTTTTTATTTCCTTTTGTTGCCCCTTTTTTTATTGTTGTAGTTATTGATGTCATTGTTGTTGGATAGGGCAGAGAGAAATGGAGAGGGGAGGGGAAAACAGAGAGGGGGAGAGAAAGACAGACACCTGCAGACCTGCTGTTCACCGCCTGTGAAGCGAATCCCCTGCAGGTGGGGAGGCTGGGGCTGGAACCCAGATCCTCACTTCGGTCCTGGTCCTTACGCTTTGCACCACGAGTGCTTAACCCGCTGCTACCGACTCCCCTTCTTTTTTTTAAGATTTTTAAAAATTTATTCCTTTTTTGTTGCCCTTTTTTTTTAAATTGTCGTTATTATTGTTGTTATTGATGTCGTCATTGTTAGATAGGAGAGAAATGGAGAAAGGAGGGGAAGACAGAGACAGAGAAAGAGAGACACCTGCATACTTGCTTCACCGCCTGTGAAGCAACTCCCCTGCTGGTGGGGAGCAGGGGTGCTCGAACCGGGATCCTTATGCAGGTCCTTGCGCTTCGCGCCACTTGAGCTTAACCTGCGCTACAGCCCGACTCCCCCAGCTGCGCCTTTTAAGGTGTGTAATGTTTAACAAGACTTCAAAATAACTGCAATAGTTGCCTGAGTTTTCAAAGAAAGGTGTTTTTCATTCTGACATCTTTACTCTCTCACTACTTTTAAATGCCCTTAAATTAACTACCAGTTTACTTTGAAACTCTCATATCATAAGTTAATGGTCAGTGGTGAAAGATTCAAATCCAGTGACAAAGTAAAAGATTCATGCATAAGTGTCAGTTATCCAGCATGAAGGGTCCCAAGTGCTCTGTCATGTCACTGATAAAGATTACTTCACTTTAAAAGGCAAACTTAGTTCAGGTGAGCACCATCTTAGTCCCAGAACGGTACTGCTGAGTGATATACAGATGACAAATAACTGGGCAGCTAGGATAACTGTCCAAGTGGAAGCTCTCAAGACATGATAATTGGGATTGACTGTGATTAAGACCAAGCTTATATCTGAGGTAGTTTTCTTGGAAAAAAAAAAAAGAAGAAAAAAAGTGTCTATAAGCATGACACTTTCTGATCTCCTGTGCATTAATCATCCATTCGCCACCATTGATAGTCTTCTTTAAACAAATAACTAATTACTATATTTTACATACTGCACCAAACTCTGGAAATGCAAAGATTCAGAAGATCTCTGGTCTCAAAAACAGTATCTTGTACAACAGGGGACAGGTGTATACCTGACCATTCTGTATCCCATTTAGTATAAATTCCCTGAATATATATTTTAAAAGCATTTGAGCTATCCTGATGATACAACAGTTCACACACCCTGAGAAACAGGAAAGGCAGAAAAGACCCAGGGGACACAGGGATGGATTGGCAAAAAAAATTATTACTCAATCTTGTTGAAAAAAAAAAAGGTAAATAGCGAGAAAGGGTATGTGAAATGTAGGAAGAGTATACAACAGTCATGGAATAATGATGGTAATCATCTCTTATGACCAATCAACTGGTTTTTGAGACTGAGATGGAGGAAGATAAATCTAAGGTGCAGATTGACACCAAGTTGTGAGAATCACTAAATTCTCAGATAAAAGACATTATGATGTCAATGTTGAGAAGCTAGTTTCCTTTCCAGTCAGGTGTCCCTGTGACCACTAGTGGGAAGTAAGCAAAGGTTACAAGGATGCTGGACAGCTGTTTTAAGCTCACACCAACCACATTGTTCCTAAGTCAGCATCATATATTATTAGGAAAAAAGACATGATGTTCTTTCCATTTCAGTTTTCATTTGCACTAAAATGGATGTCCTTTTTATACACTATAAATAATGCCTGCACTAGAGGAGATTTTTAACAGGACACACATTCATCATCTTAAGGTTACTCTTTCCCCCCAAAAGTATGAGAGCAATCTACTGGTAAAATGAAAAAAAAAAAAAAAAGTGCACTAGGCTGTCCTGCTGTTTTGTTTTTTTTTTCAGGTGGTGCCCACTGATAGGAGAGAGTGGCAGAGACTGGAGACAGAAGTAATATAAATTATCATGTTTCTAAGCATCCTTCCCTCTTAAAAGAAAAAAATATGTATTATATAGCAGAAAGAATAAAAGCAAGAGCAATTGATCAGGGTTCCAATTCTAGTTGTGTTGTCAAACAAGTTATGTTATTTTAGGAAAATTACTTACACTTTGCAAAACTAAGCAATATCATCTTTAAAGGAGAACTAGACATACAACTTTTAGTTTTATGCTGTAATTGAACAATCTGCATGCATTGCTCTAACATTATGTAGTAAATAAACTCCAATTCCCAGTTAGTCCACTAGGTGGTGTCTATGGTGTTGAGAAGCTACTATGAGTAGCATGATATAGCAATATAATAAAAGAATGAATATTTGGTTGAAATTTAACCCATTTTCATCCATAAACACTTGTAGACAAACTGATACATGCTGATTTCTCTGGGAAGTCATATTAACTGCAGAAAAGAAGTAGAAGACAATATTCTTGACTAGTCTAGTTGTCTGAGCCAAAACATACACACACAAGAAAGGTAAGTCATTTTTTCTATTACAATGCCCAAGAACTTAATGTAATAACAAACTTTTTTTTTGGAAGAGGGAATTCACATGACAAGTCTAACTTCTTCTCAATGGTTTGTCCCTTTTCTAGAATTACATAATATGACTGGTATTTTCTCCTTATTTACATGAAGTACACTTGTGGGAGGAACTATAATGTTTTCATTTTAGTGCCTCTACATAGAGCAGAGTACAAAACATGGAAACAACCCAAACGCTCAATGACAAGGTGCTTTAGGAAGTTGTGGTAAATATATAGCTCTAAAAAACAATATTTTTTTCTTTATTATAACTTGGATGGATCTTCAAAGGATCGCATGAAGTGAAATAAACCAGAAGAAGGATGAGTACTGGATGCTGTTACTCACAGGAGGGACTTAAGAAGAAAATGATACATGGTGAAAATTTAATTAGTTGTGATCTGTTGCAGAAAATCCAAGACTTTTTTTTAACATTTCTTTTTTTAATTTTTTTATAATCTTTATTTATTTATTTATTTATTGGCTAGAAACAGCCAGAAATTGAGAGGGAAGGGGTGATACAGTGGGAAAGAGACAGAGAGACACCTGCAGCCCTGCCTCACCACTTGTGAAGCTTTCCCCCTGCAGGTGGGGTCTGGGGGCTCGAACCTGGGCCCTCGAATTGTAACATGTGTGTTCAACCAGTTGCACCACTACCCAGCCCCAAATCCAAGATTCTTAAGAAGCAAGATAAAGTAGAGGTTGAGGACAAGTTGGTGGAAGTCATGGTATACTGATAGCTATTATAAGGAGGTGACAAACTCCCCATATACCCATATGACAATAACATAATTGTAACTCCTAATTTCCTCCAATAAAATTATCTAATTTAAAAGGTACAATAAAAAACATGGCATACATCAGATATTAAAAAATAGATAAAGAAAATGAAAAAAATCATGATCATCTCAATAGATGCAGAAAATCATTTCACATGATTCAATATCCTTTTATGAGAAAAATCTCAACAAAATGAGTACTGAAAAAAATACCTCAATAAAATAAAAATTCATGTAAGAGGGAGTCGGGCTGTAGCGCAGCGGGTTAAGCTCAGGTGGCGCAAAGCACAAGGACCTGCATAAGGATCCCGGTTCGAACCCCGGCTCCCCACCTGCAGGGGAGTCTCTTCACAGGCGGTGAAGCAGGTCTGCAGGTGTCTATCTTTCTCTCCCCCTCTCTGTCTTCCCCTCCTCTCTCCGTTTCTCTCTGTCCTATCCAACAACGACGACAACAACAATAATAACTACAACAATAAAACAACAAGGGCAACAAAAGGGAATAAATAAATAAAATAAAATATTTTTTAAAAATTCATGTAAGTAAAACTCACTGCTTGCTTTGAGTTTCCCTTTCTGTCCTTCTTTCTCAACTTCTGTTTATTGTTTATGAGTGGGATTATCCCATACTCATCTTTGCCTTTCTGTCTTACCTCATTTAACATTATTCCTTCTAGCTCCATCCAAGATGGGTCAGAGAAGGTGGGTTTTTTTGTTCTTAATAGCTGCATAATATTCCTAATGTAAATATCTTCAGCCACTAGGTTCCAGATGCTACCATGATGCCAACCAGACTTCTCTGGGCAGTCGACCCCACCATTGTGTCCTGGAGCCTGGCTTCCCCAGAGCCCCGCCCCATTATGGAAAGAGAGAAACAGGCTGGGAGTATGAATCCACCTGTCAACACCCATGTTTAGCAGGGAAGCAATTACAGAAGCCAGACATTCCACCTTCTGTACCCCATAATGACCCTGGGTCCATACTCCCAGAGGGATAAAGAATAGGAAGGCTATCAGAGGATGGGATGGGATATGGAATTCTGGTGGTGGGAAGCATGTGGAGTTGTACCCCTCTTATCATGGTTTTTGTCAGTGTTTCCTTTTTATAAATAAAAATTTTTTAAAAAAGTAAAACCCACTGAAATCACATTGAATGTCAAAGCTGAAAGTGCTTCCTTTAGGTTTAGTAATATGACAAGGATGTTCCATGCCCATCACTATTATATAGTATAGTGTTGAAAACCTTAGCAAGAGTGATCAGATAAGAAAAGTAATATAAAAAGTATACAGTTTGAAAGGAAACTTATCTATACTTGAAGATGACATAATAATGAATACAAAATTCCAAAGATCCAGTAAAAAAGCATTAGAAATAACAGAAAATACATTTTCAAGTTACAAATGTTTTTATTGCCACCGGGGTTATCAATGGGACCCTAGACCACCAATCCTGGTGACCACTTTTCTTTCTTTCTTTTTTAATAGGGAAGACAGAAATAAATTAAGATAGGAAGAAGAGATAGAGGAGACAGGAAGAGAGACACCTGCAGACTTGTTTCATCACTCATGAAGCTTTCTTCTTACAGCTGGGGTGCAAGGACTAGAAACTGGGTCTTCACACATGATAATGTGTGTGCTTAACTGAGTGTGCCACCACTTGGCCCCTGGCAAATCACAGTATTAACTTACTAAAATACATGACATCTTTTTTCTTAATTTCCCACCAAAATTATCACTGGGGCTTGGTGCCTGCACACTCTACTGATTCTTGGAAGTCATTGTTTTCTTTTGTTTTATGAAAGAGACAGGAAGAAATAGAAAAGGAGAGGCAAGAGAAGATGAGAAAGAGATACCTGTAGCCTGTTCCACCTCTCATGAAGCTTCCCCCCACTTGCAGCAGAGAATAAAAGCTTGAGCCCAGGTCTTTGCATATGGTATGCACTTTACCAGATGCTCCACTGCCCAGCAACCATTGCACTTCTATTTGTAAGGAACAAATTATTTTAAAGAGAAATCATGAAAAATCTCCATCTATAGTTGCATTATAATAGAATGAATGTCTTGAGAAAATTTAGTTAAGTCAAAGACTTGAATGCTAAAAGCTATAACATAGTGTTGAAAGAAATAGAAGAGACAAAGAAATGGAAAGATATTCTGTGTTCTTGGATTGGAAGAATTACGATCCTTAAAATGTCTACATTCAATGTAATTAATACTATCAAAATCCCAGTGGTGTTTTTCACAGAAAGAGAACAAATCCCATAAATTTTATTTGGAATTACAAAATAGTTGTAAAAAAAAAAAAAATAGCAGTAAAAAAAAAAATAGTTGCTCCCTCCCCCAACTTCAAACTATACTACAAAGTCTTAATTATCAAAACAACAAGGTACAGAGCAAAAACAGTCATATAGATTAGTGTAACAAATTAAGTACAGAGGATCCAGGTAGTGGAGCACCTGACTGCTTGCACCTTATAGTACACAAGACCTGGGTTCAAGCCCCAAGTCACTACCTGCAAGGTGGCTTTACAAATGTGATGAAGCAGTGCTACAGGTGTCTCTCTGTCTCTCTCCCTCTTTATCTCCACTTACGTCTTGATTTCTGGCTTTCTCTGTCAAATAAGTAAAAATAATAAAAAAATTTAGGAAGTTACAAATTGAGGGCACAGAAATAAACCCATACATATAAGGATGTCTAATTTTTTGACAAAGTCAAAGAGTATATAATAGAAAAAGAAAAGTCTATTCAGTAAATGGTGTCGGCAAAATTGTATAGGTACTTGTGAAAGAATGAAGTTATATAATTATCTAGCACCATCAAGAAAATTAATTCATAATAAAGATTTGGATCTTAGACCTGAATTAATACAGTATAGAGAAAATAAACATAAACAATATTCTCCTTGACATAGGTCCAAAGGGAACAAAAATAAGTAAATGGAAATACATTAAACTTAAAACGTTCAGCATAGCAAAAGTAATTACCATCAAACCAAAAAGATAACAATTCCACTGTATAGAACAAGAAACTTGCACTTCATATGTCCAGTGATGTGTGTGTGTGTGTGTGTGTGTGTGTGTGTACACACCTATATATCCATAAAACTCAACAACACAAGTTTTCTAAATTTGTAAACAATATCTCTTCACACCTGTGAGAATGGCTGTTACCCAAGTCAAGAGACACCTAGCCTCAGCAATAACTCTGGTGGAAAGGAAAAAGGGAGGAGGAGAGGGGAGTTGGCAGAGAAGACAGCTCAGTTTATCAGAGCATCAACTTGCATACCTGCAGCCCCAAAGACTGCAGGTACAGCCTCTTGCACCACTTCATGCCAGAACTGAGCAGCGCTCTGGTCATTTTCTCCTCTCTCGTTCTCTTTCTTACATCAAATGATTATTTTTAAACTTTTAAAATAGAAACTCCAAACAATCCAATTATCCCACATCTGTGTTTTTATCTAAAAAATGCAGAAACATTAATTGGGAGCCATTATGCAACTCCACAACTACTATAATAGCCAAAAGATGTCAACAATACAAGTACCCACGGCATATAATTTAGTAGGAATGTATTATATATACACAATTGAGTAGTACTTAACTGTAAAAAATAAAATAGTATCTTGCCATTCCTGTCGATATAGGAAGCACTAGGCCCACTGCCCACAAATCCTGTGCACTACTGTCATGCTTCTGATATCTTCTTGACCCTCCTGTCATGCAGTATATACATTTTTTCACACCTTTTAATAACCTCTCATTATAATTTTTCACATACTGAAGCCTGATTGAATTTCCATTGGATTTCTTTTCTTTATCAGAGCACTGATCAGTTTGGTATTGGTGGCTCCAGGAACTGAACTTGGAACCCTTGGTACCTCAGGTATAAAAGTCCTTTGCATAACCACTAAGCTATCTCCCCAGACCCTTAAATCAAATATTAGCTGTATTTTTTTTTTCTTGGATTCATTCCTGAGATGTAGCCCTCCATTCTTCTTTTTCATATGAGCTGTTTGTTCTCCAGGCCTTCGGAATAGAGGCCTGAAAGCTGCTATCCCAAGTTTCCCTTCTGCTGTTACTCTTAAATTCCCTTTACCTAATCGCTACATTTTGTTTCCAGTTTCCTAATTTCATTTTTTTTTCATTTTGATTTTTTATTCTAGGGTTTACCTTACTTGTCTTTTTTTTTTTTTTTTGCCTCCAGGGTTATTGATGGGGCTTGGTACCTGCACTACAAATCCACTGCTCCTGGAGGCCATTTTTTCTTGCCCTTGTTATTTATTGTTGTTGTCATTTCTGTCATTGTTATTATTGCTATCATTGTTGGATAGAACAGAGAGAAATTGAGAGAGCAGGGGAAGACAGAGAGGGAGAGAGGAAGAAAAGATATCTGCAGGGGGTCGGGTGGTGGCACAGTGGGTTAAGCCCATTCGGAGCCCCAGGCTCCCCACCTGCAGGGAAGTCGCTTCACAGTCGGTGAAGCAGGTCTGCAGGTGTCTATCTTTCTCTCCCCCTCTCTGTCTTCCCTTCCTCTCTCCATTTCTCTCTGTCCTATCCAACAACGAACAACATCAACAATGGCAATAATAGTAACCACAACGAGGCTACAACAAGGGCAACAAAAGGGGGAAAACTGGCCTCCAGGAGCGGTGGATTCATGGTGCAAGCACCGAGCCCAGCAATAACCCTGGAGGAAAAAAAAAAAAAAGATATCTGCAGACCTGCTTAACCTCCTGTGAAGCAAACCCCCCCTCCAGGTGGGAAACCAGGGGCTGCACTCAGATTCTTACACCAGTCCTTATGCTTTGCGCCTTGTGCACTTAACCCACTGCGCTACTGTCAGCCCCCACCTTCACCCCCTTCTTGTCTTCATGGATTGTTTTGTCAAGTTCATTTTTCAGAGTGAAAAAACAGTGCAAAAGCAAAGGGAAGGATGATGGCAACCCTGCGGTCTTGAATCAGATTCTCCCATTAGCCATCTTGCAGCCTTCCTGCACCATCAGCCAGGAGATCATATCTCAGAAATCTTCTCTAATCTTTCTTAGCTTATTCTCTCAGTGTAGTGGAAGGAATTCTCCAACGGTCTGCAGAAAAGACGTTCATGGGGATTTGGATTATTTATTAAAATTATGAAAATAGTCACTCTTCTACCAACACAATTAACTGATATTTCAGCTAAATATAATTTTAAGTGTGAAATATTTAATGTTAAAGAGGACAGGTGATGGTGTAGCGGGTTAAGCACACACAGCTCAAAGCGCAAGGTCTGGTTGGGGGGGTGTCATTTCACAAGCAGTGAAGCATGTGCAGATCTTTCTCCCCCTCCTCTGGTTCCCCCTCTTCTCATAATTTCACTCTATCCTATCCAACAACAACAGCAGCAGTAACAACAGGGGCAACAAAAATGGGGGGGAAATGGCCTCCAGGAGCAGTGGATTCGTAATGCAGGCACTGAGCCCCAGGGATAACCCTCAAGGCAAAAAAAAGAAAGAAAGAAATATTTAATGTTGAAAATGAAGTTCTGGGATGATAAAATAGCTCATTCAGATACGACCATGGAATGTAAGTTCTGAAAGGCAGGGATGTGTAGGTTGCACAGGCTTATGTGCTAATTACGGACAGACACGTGTCCTAGGTTAGATTGATGGGCTTTATAGTTAGCTGTATTTATATACTTTTCTCAGATTTGGGAGCTACTCTCTGCCCTCATCCAGCTTTCTAGTTCGATTAACAACTCTGACATCATCTCCCCAGACAATACTTGCAGCCCACCTACATGTTAGTTATTCGGCTCAGGCAAAAATGAGTAAAGTCATGAGCCCCTTGGAAAATACCTAAAATAGACTTCTAGCTTCTTCCAAAATGGAGACCCCAAATCTCATCTGCCATATATTCCTACCTTTAGGTTCCTGATTATTAAATGATTTGTTCTGCTTTATATCTTAATGTTTTTCAGCCACCAAGTTGCAGATGCTACCATGACACCAGCCTAACTTCCCTGGGCAGACAACCTAGATCCCCACCTCTCCTGGTCCTTACCTCACTAGGGAAAGACAGAAACAAGCTGGTGTTTATGGATCGACCTGGCAATATACATGTCCAGTGGAGAAGCAATCACTGAAGCCAGACCTTCCACCTTCTGTACCCCATAAAGATATTTGATCCATACTCCCAGAAGGATAAAGAACAGGAAACCTTCCAATGAAGGGGATGGGATGTGAAACTCTGATGGTGAGAATTGTGTGGAATTGTACCCCTCTTATCCCACAGTATTATCCATCATTATTAAATCACTAATAAAATAATAATAAAAGGAAAAACAAAGAAGGAAGGGAGTGAGAGGAGGGAAGGAAAACAGAGAGAGGAGTGGGAAGGAAGAAAAGAAAGTAGAGAGTATGGGAGGGAGGGACTTTTTTCTCTCTGAGCTTCTATCTTAGCTTTCAGAAAACTGAACCCATTCAGACTTTTTTGCTTTCTTTTCTGATACCTAGCAACCTTTTTTCTGAAAACTCAAAAAACTTTTTATTTTTCCTCAGTTTTCTGAAATTATACAATAATTTTTCCTGGTGGGGGTATGTTTTGATTCTTTGTTTTACAACTTCAATTTTCCCTTGGGGAAATTCAATTCAGGTCCTTCTGTATTAGAGACATACGAGAATCATTTTATGGATGATCTCTTGTCCATGTCTCGCCTTCTCTTCTGAGAGGGTTATTATTCAGATGTCCTATAACTAGCTCTTTAAGTTAAAATACAGTGCATATAAATATATAAATAAAACAGATGTATAAATAATCTATGTATACACACATATATAAAACACATACATATATATGCCTCATATTTCTCCCCAATATATCTCTTTGCTATACTTTTTGAGAGGTATCTCTAACTTAATCTTCCAGTTCATTTATTTTAACTTTGCAACATATTTTCAATTTCCAAAAGCATTTTATTGTTGTCTAACTATACCTCTATCTAGTCTATAATACATACTGACCATAGTCTAATATGTATCTGTAGTGCCTGTGTATATTTTAAGTCCTCCGATTTTTTCTCCCTTCCCTTTTGTTGTTTGATCTTTTTAGACTCCAAGAATGTGTATTGTTTGGGAGTTGGGCGGTAGCGCAGTGGGCTAAGCACAGGTAGCACAAGGCACAAGCACCAGAATAAGGATCCAGGTTTAAGCCCCTGGCTCCCCACCTGCAGGGGAGTCGCTTCACAGGTGGTGAAACAGGTCTGCAGGTGTCTATCATTCTCTCCCCCTCTATCTTCCCCTCCTCTCTCCATTTCTCTCTGTCCTATCCAACAACGATGACATCATCAACAACAATAATAACTACAACAATAAAACAAGGGCAACAAAATGGAATAAGTATTTTTTAAAAAAGAATGTTTCATTTACAGAGAACTGTATTTTTTGGTTTGTCTGCATCTAATTAATAGTAAGCTCCTGAAAATCTTACTGGAATATGAGTATACAGCTATTTTGAGCTACATTTCATTTTTTCTCCTATACATATTAGTAAGTTAGTAATGATACATAAAACTACAATATCACAGGGGTATATTTCCACACAACATAGATCACCAAAGGATGATCTAGGTTGGCTCTTTGCAGAAACCCTTACTCGGTGTGGTAGAGTGTTATACTATTGACAGACAATGAATGGTGGCTATCAGAATTCAGGAAAAGTCACATACATTCTGGGCTGAAATTTTTTCTCTGCCTTAATCAGTGAATGTGATGGGGATGCTGCTATGTCAGTCCTCTGCCTAGCTCTTTCTGGGCTTCTCTTGAAATACTCACTCTGAAACAGTCCATGGAAACCAGACTCCATGATGTGAGACAGCTGAGGCAACCACATGGAGAGGCCCACATAGGATCTTTGAGCTGACAGCCACCGCTGAGTCCCTGTTGAGACTTAACTTCATAAGACTCCGTGCATCCTAGTACCTCATCAAATGCAAAGAGGAACTGGAGGACTGTTCTCTCAACTCAAGAAAGTGTAGAGATGATAAGCTATTATTTTAAGCTACCAAGTTTTGCAGTGATTTGTTATGCAGCATTAGATAACTGAAACAGTCAGTACTGTTAGCTCTCTTTTACTTAGGGCTTGTCAGGTCTCCCAGGAAAAAGTGTCTTAAATCCTTTCCAGAACTCAAGAGTTTCTCAGCCTGTATTCTGAAACCTTACTGAAAAGTGGCATCTTTACTCTAGTGAAAGACACTAGAGGGATTCAGCATCCTGTACATATATTGTCATTTAACCTCACTGTTTTTTCAGATGGTACCCACGTTCTCAATTATGCTGGCTAACCTGATAAGCACAAATCTCTTCAAAGAATAAATATCTGTTTTCCTGCCAAAGCAGAGTATAGGAAATTGCTCAGTGTCGTGGAAGGGGGAAAGGATATAGTCAGAATTGTAACTAATTCTCTTAAGAATATTTTATCTAGTGAAATATATTTGAGCCCCCACTTCATCCAATTTCCCCTAATTCTACAAGTTCCTGGAATCGAAAGAACCTAAGCCTTTTAGGAGCTTTGCAATATTGAGTTGGCCTGTTTTACAACTCTACTGCTGGCACAGGATCAGTCTTTTCTTTGGTCTAAGACCATTATAACTACCACTACTCCTTTCCAGGTTCCCAAACACTACTGATGTTGTTCTTCATGTACTTTTGGATTTAAAAACCTAAGTTGTTAGGGTGAGAGTCTTTCTGGTAGTTTTAGCAATATTTATGAATGATTTGAAATTAAATCTGCAGGCTCAACCTGACATCTTAACAAGCAGTTTGTGACTATTATCAATGTATAAAACATTTATTTTTATTTTTAAAATAGTTACCAACCCATAAAAAGTTGCAAAATAAGTACAGGAATGTCTGGTATATACATATTGCAATGCTGGTACCCAAACCAGAGAGCTGACATAGATACAACCTACATAGGTTATCCCTCCTTAGTATCACATGCTCCAATCTCTCTGTCTCTGTCTCTCTGTCTCTCTCTGTGGCTGTATGCATGTGTGTGTAGTTCTACACATTTTTATAACATGTGATAAAGAACTGTTGGGGCTGGGTGGTGGTGCATCTGGTTGAGTGCACATGATACAATGCACAAGGACCCAGGTTCCAGTCCCAGGTCCCCACCTGCATGGGGAAGCTTTGCATGTGGTAAAGCATTGTTACAGGTATCTCTCTCTCTCTCCCTCTCTATTACCCCCTACCCTCTCAATTTCTGGCAGTATGTATCTAATTTATAAATAAAGATAATAAAATTTATTTTAAAAGATATTTTTTAAAAAAGCATTGTCTATCATGTCAAAACTCCCTTGTTCTATCCTGACTGCCCACTTCATCCCTAACTCCTGGCAATTACTTCACAAATGCTATATACACAGAATCATAGTGCTGCGTATAATTTTTTTAGCTTGGCACTTTTTTTTTTTACTCTTCTTTATTGTCTGAACATCCTGAGTGTTTTGTTTTTGTTAATATTTTCTTTATTTTCCACTTTGTTGTGGGGGTAGTGGTCTATAGTACAGCTGTTGACACATAGGGTACAACCTCTAATTTATCCACAATAGGTGTCTGCAAAACACTCTCTTCCATAACTAGCACTGTTATAGTTTTAAATATGAAATCCTTAATTGTAGTTTCTATGAGAGTGACCGTGTCTATATTGTTTACTCTTGTATCCTCAACACTGGATTTATAGAATACACATAATAGAAAATCAATCCATATAGCTGACTGAATATACCTCTGATACCAGAACTCCTTTAGGGTAATTTGGGCTTCAACCACTAGGAAAAAAATAATTGTTAAGGAAGTTCCTGGGAGAGTGGTCCTTAGCAGTATGTCAATCCTGTTATAAAGTAGTGAGGTCTTCTTGGGCTATGCTCACTGTCCCAGTTCACCATAACTTTAAGGATTACAATGCAGATACTGATATTCTCTGAGAGATGTCACAAAAATATCAATTAAAAACCAGAGATATTATTTCCAATATCAAAAAAAGATCATTTTCATCTTTGACCACTCTGATTAATGCAGACATTTTTAGAGCATTTAACACCTACAAATCTAAGATCTGCATTTTATTTTGAAAATTAAATTGTACTAAAAGGTAAATTTAAAGCTGTGGTTATTTATATTAATGATGCAGCAAAAAAATGAGAACTTTTCATCTTACTAAGGATATAATACTCTTGCAATTTGCCAGGATCTTTCTGTACAAGTTCATATTGTTCTTTCATTTATCACAGCTCACTTTTCTCTTAAAATGGTATTGCTCTATCAAAAAGGAACTAACAAGAGATTCATGAAATGAGAAGTGAGAGAATAGATGAAATACTGCTAATAAAAGTTCAATAGGGACTACAAACTAGCATCAGCAATACCCAAAGCGTCTGAGACTGTGGGTGGTTTTGCATTTTTACTTCTTGGATCTGAATTTTTCTTTGATCTCCATTAGGAAAAAGAACAATCATTAAAGGAGTCAGCTCCATCCATAATGTTCTTCCTAGATCCTTCACTTCAGTCCAGTTGCATTAATTTGGTGACTAAATTTATTGCTCTGGAGTCTAATGTGTATTACTCTTGTCAGCATTAAATTTAATTTACTGCAACAGGGCAAAGGGGTTGCTGAAACCAGATTTTAATTCCCAACTCATTAAAATGTGTTGTCCTTGATAAACAAGATCTGTATTCTATATACCAGCACAATGTGAGTGCTTATAGAGCTATCATTCTGCAGAATGTGCTTTTTGGAAAGCTTTTTCTGTTTCTTTTTAAAATGATGTTTAAGTCTCTTTCTTCTGCATATATGAATGTTCCAGGAAGGTTGGGATATTGAAGTATTTTGTTCTATAATTATTTTTCTGATGATGAAATATATTTCTAACCCCAGACAGACTACAGAATTCTGGTGTATCCCTGCTGAGATCTCACCAGTGAAATATCTCCAAAGACACATGTACATGCAAACATGCAACCTATTTAGTGAGCAAGCTATCTCCCCAACACATTATTTTATTTTTAATGTAATTTTGCTTTGAAATGTTTGACCTGTGATCTAGATTTATACTTTGTTTGTTGTCTTTTCGTCTCTCCCTTTTGGCAATTGCAAAAAAAAAAAAGCCTTTAATTAAAAATGTAGATTTTCCAAATGGCTACCTTTAAAAGCTTGTGTCTTTAAAGTAAAGCTTCTAAAATCTACTTAATAATTTATCAACTTTGAAAATGTCTTACCAGTATCTTGCCCGGAAAAATAAAGGTAATACTAAAATTAGAATGTCTCTGACTGGAGAGGTAGATTACCAGGTAAGGTGCTTACCATACCATGCATGCAACTCCCTTAGAACTCTTCTAAGGGAGTAGTACCACATGGGGCTGCTATGGTATCAGAGGACTTTATAATGTTTTTTTGACTCTCTGGCTCGCTTTCTCACTTCCCCCACCCCACCTCTCTCTCTATCTAAATGAAAAAAGTGACCTACACCAATGAAATTGCACGTGTGTGAGGTGCAGGCTCTGAAAAAAATAATAATAATGTTTCCTATGTCTTTTTTTCCCCTTGATTCTTAAAATTAAATAAAATGCTATTCATTGTCAAGTTTTATACCCATGCATTTTATTCTGAAAACCATTTAATATGTATCTAAAATACTATTTTCTACATCTGCATATACTTAGTGATCTCTATAATACTATTTCCTTTATCACTCAGCATCAAACTTCTGAGTAATTCATTTACCCTTTCCTCCTTCTCCTTTATTTTTCTCCTATTACTTCCAATTGGCTAGATTTCAAAAAGATAATTTATCTGATCAATCCATCTTAAAGTCCAATTTCGCTCTAAATTCTTCTGTTACAGACTAGTTTCTATGTCATTTTAAAAGAACAATAAGTCCATTTAATATTAAATACTTATACTCATTTTTTTCACAATCATGAAGAAATGCTCTAATGATTCTGATTTATTTTGTTGAACTATTGCTGAGAATTGTTAAATCAATCTGATTTTTTTTCCTTAGAGACATATTATTTTCTATTTCTTTCTTTTATTGTGTGTGTGTGTGTGTGTGTGTGTGTGTGTGTGTGTGTACGTGCGCGTGTGTGTGATGCCAAGTATCAATCCCAGGGTTTCATGCATGCAAGTTAAACTTTTTTTTATTTTTAGAAAGAAAGCTTATTTTAAATAAAAAATGCAAAAAATAGCAAAAGAAAAACAGGGAATTTTTTTATAGCTTTCACCAAGATTTCCTAATGCTAACAGCTGAGTCCTACTGCTAACATTTTACGTAGTTGTATACCACTGTCAAAATTGACAATGGTATATATAACCTAGAGAGTGTATTCCAGATTTCACCAGTTTTACATGTGTTTGTATAAAATTAGTAAGTTTTGGGAGCTACTGATATGTATTCCACCTATAAAATTTTACTTCAAAAATGTTATATCATTATGGAATTCAACAGACATACCTTTTGAGATTGACTACTTTATTCAATATAACTCACTGAAGATTCATCAAAGCTGGTTAATTTCACATTGATATGAAATTAACATATCAATAGTTTACTTGTTATTGTCCAGTATTCTACAAAACCATTAAAAGACATTTGGTTTTTTTTTTTTTCTTTCTTTTTCTTCTTTTTTTTTTTTTTTTTTTTTTTAGTTTTTGACTATCACAAATAAATCTACTGAAGTCACTAGGAAAATTCAAATATGTTATCAATACATGCCTCTTAAAACTACTAAAAAACTAAGTGGTAACTCCAAATGTGGTAACATTCAGACATCAAATGATACACTCATTCAACAAAATATTTTGACTATACCTCATAAGCTGCCAATAACTAGACATATGCCAGAGTATATAACAATTTTACTCTTCTATAGAGAAATAAAAAATGAAGCTATCATACAATATTGTATAGAAATCTTCATAGCATATTATTTTTATGTCCTAAAATTTCAATAACCTCTTCAGGATAACTTTCATTGGTTGTCGTATTTTTTTAAGTGTTGTTACTTTCTTCTTTCTAATTATACTCCACATTTTTCTTTATTTGCAAAATAAAAAACAGAAAATATCGACAAAACTATAGGATAAGAGGGGGGAAATTCCACACATTTCCCACCACCAGAATTCTATATCCCATCCCCTCCACTGGAAGCTTTCCTATTCTTTATCTCCCTGTGAGTAGGGACCCAGAATCATTACGGGGTATAGAAGGTGGAAGGTCTGGCTTCTGTAATTGCTTCTCCGCTGAACATGGGCATTGGCAAGTTGATCCATACCCTCAGCCTGTTTCTATCTTTCCCTAATGGGGCAGGGCTCTGGAATTCTTTCTAAAACAAGGGCTCTCGTAAACCTCAAGTTCAAGGATATAGCATGGACTTGATTTATTGTTTTCTTGTATGCATGCTTGCCTAGTCATTCACTAACATTAAACCCAAGAATAGAAAATACACTAAAGCATAGCTCTCTACTTCATTGCATGAGTCCTCTGTTCATTTCAAAGGAAGCAGCAGCAGCCAAAATGGAACACACACAGGAAGTTTTCCTTGGAACTAGGGCTGAGTGAGAAATACCTTCATATATACCATGTTTCCTTGACTTGCTCCCAACTCACAATCTTGAAAGAAATAGTCCAACTCTATTTTCATTGATGATACTTAATAGCAATTTCAGAGAGAGAGGAAAAAATACTTTCTGTTTGCAGTGCTTTCATATATACTGGGTTTAATTTTTCTTGTCTATCATCTTTACAACATTGCCACTGATTGCCAGTCTTTAGGAGTTTTCCTTCTTGGGTCACATACAAGTTTTTCAATTAGTACATTCATAGCTTTACTCACCTTAGTAAAAATTTCTTGTGTTACACTCTCAATTTTTTTCTATTATATATGTAATAGGTGTTTTGTTTTATTCTATACTATCTCTACTCTCTGTTTTATGCAATTTCCACAATCCAATTCATCATGTCTCCATGTTGTCTCTGTACCTACTCAAATTCCATCTTCATTTCACCATGGTTGCATCTGCATAATGTGTCCTATCTTCATCTCTTCTGATGTTTGGCAGCTCTTCTTCTTTTTTAAAAAATTTTCTTATTATCTTTATTTATGTATTGACACATAAATAGACATAATATACATAATAGAGACAGCTAGATATTGAAAATAAAGGGGAGATAGAGAGAGAAAGAAATAGAGAGACACTTGCAGCCCTGTATCACCACTCTTGAAATCTTTCCCCTGCAGGTGGGGGCCAGGGGCTTGAACCCAGATCCCTTAGCATTGTAACACTTGCATTCAGCCAGGTGTGCCACTACTGGCTCTGGCAGCATTTATTCTTCAGACTTATGCTTTTCTTTAATTGCTTGTGATTTTTGAAAATAAGTATGTTCCATTTGACACTGGATTGTATGAGAGTAATGATCTACAACGCCCTCTTATAAATTAACTCTAAGATGTATATTTTCTATTATTTTTTTTAATTTTAGTCCTGTATTTATATTATAATGTGATTGTTCCCTTTGTAAAAGTACTTTATTTGTGTCCTGCTACTCTTCTCAAGAGCTAAGACAAGTTGTGGCAAGCAATCGTTCATTACTGATTTATTGTCTTAGAATACTGTTTTATTCAAACTGCAGTACATTCTGTGATGATGTGAGCACACAGTCAGTGTTTAGACTTCCTTCTTTTGTGGATCATTATATAAATCAGTAACGCATTCATTTTTGTTGGTTTGCTTGTTTTTATGAGAGACCTGAGGACCACTCAGCTCTGCTATATGTGGTACTAGGATATAAACTGGGTACCCATGCATGCAAATTCTGTTCTCCACTGATGAGCAATCTTCATAGTCCATGAAGGGACTGGTTTTAATCACTGAATTTCTCTAATTCACAGAAATTTCAGTTACATTATAACAATTGACAAGCTCAATTATTACTCTTCTGAAGGTACCAAGATTGTCATCTCCTATCCTATAAATTTCCTCTAAAACAAAGATGACACTCCGTATAGTCTTTTCTTTATCAAATTGAAAATTTGGTGGGAGTAGACAGCATAATGTTTATGCAAAGAGACTCTCATGCCTGAGGCTCCAAAATCCCAGGTTCAATCCCCTGCACAACTATAAGCCAGAGCTAAGCAATACTCTGGCAAAAAAAAAAAAAAAAAAAAAGTAAAAAGCAAATTTGAATTAGGTCTTCCAAAAAGTACTGCTAAAATGTTATGATGGGCTTTGAAGTCATACTGGCTTAGTAAGTCTTGGTTTCACCTGTCTTTTGGACAAGTATTTCAGAGATGTTACACACCTGTAAAGTGGGGATACTAGTAACCTATGTTATGAGACTCTAAGAATATTAAATGGGGGCCAGGTGGTGGTGCACCTGGTTGAGTAAATACATTACAGTCAGTAAGGCCTGGGGTTCAAGCTCCCCCCCCAACTCCCACCTGCTGGGGGAAGCTTCAGGAACACTAAAACAGCCACTGCTGTAGGTCTCTCTCTTACTTATTCTTCTCTCTGTTACCCTTCTCTCTCAATTTTCTCTCTACCCCAATTAAATAATAAAGTTTAAATTTTTTAAAAAGAAAATAATATAAAATGAACTAATAGATATGTAACACTTAGCACAGTATCTGACACATAGTAAGCATTCCTAGGCTATCTGCACCACCGTATCACTATAAGAAAATGTGTATTCGGGGAGTCTGCAGTAGCGTAGCGGGTTAAGCGCATGGCAAACTGCAAGGACCAGCGTAAGAATCCCAGTGGATTCTCCCCACCTGCAGGGGAGTCGCTTCACAAGCTATGAAGCTGATCTGCAGGTGTCTATCTTTCTCTCATCCTCTCTGTCTTCCTCTCCTCTCTCCATTTCTCTCTGTCCTATCTAACAATGACGACATCAGTAACAACAATAATAACTACAGCAATAAAAAACAAGGGCAACAAAAGGGAAAATAAATAAAATAAATATAAAAATTAAGAAAAAAAAGAAAACGTGTATCCTATGAAAGTTTATCTTTCAAAGCTATGTGCACCTTGTGTGAAATATGGAGAGGCATGAATACACTTTTACCATGTTTCCTGGTTTGAGAAAAAATCAAATCATGTCACTATATTGCAGTAACTTTTCATAGCCTGGAGACTAAGGTTTCAGTTGCTTCCTGTTATTGTTGATAAGGTTACATTTGCTAATCATTGCTTATATAATTTATTTAGCATGATTTCACAGTGCAGCAGAATGAAGATGCTTTATATACCATTTAAAGGGATTCTATCTTATCTTTTATTCTTATTCTAGAAATATAAATGTCCATTGTTTAAAATATTTTAAGAGTGTAATAAATAAAAATGCATTTTTACAAATCTCACTAAACAGATTTTTTTTTTTTTTTGCCTCTAGGGTTATTGCTGGGCTTGATGCCAGCACTATGCATCCACTGCTCCTGGAGGTCATATTCTCCACTTTATTGGATAGGACAGAGAAAAATTGAGTGGGGGAAGAGAGACAACTTTAGACCTGTTTCACCACTTGTGAAATGAGCCCCCAGCAGGTGGGGAGCCAGGAGCTTGAATCAGGATCCTTGCATGGGTCCCTGCGCTTAACCTGGAGCACTACCAACTGGCCCTTAAACTGAACTTTCTTTTTTTTTAATTTTTAATTATTTTTATTTATAAAATGAAAACAATGACAAGATGATAGAATAGAGGGGTACAATTCCATACAATTTCCACCACCAGAACTCTCTCCATATCCCATCCCCTCCTGATAGCTTTCCTATTCTTTATCCCTCTGGGAGTATGGACCCAGGGTCATTATGGGATGCAGAAGGTGGAAGGTCTGGCTTCTGTAATTGCTTCCCCACTGAACATGGGCGTTGACAGATCAATCCATACTCCCAGCTGTCTCAGCCTGTCTCTCTAAACAGAACTTTCTACCATCAACTATTTGACACGTGTGTGTGTGTGTGTACAAATATTTTTAAATATTTCTCCTTCTATGCCCTCTTTTACAATTTCACAGCATGTCATAAGCTTCTCTTATATAATAAAATACATAACTTTATATGGGTATATATGATCACAATGGATAAAAATAATTTTAATATTTTGTCTGATGTTTAGTTTATATTCAAATATTATAGAACCTTTTTCCGCTGGTGGATAATGTTTTAATGAGCATACCTGTCCTGTTATCTTTAATGGTACAATCCAAATTGTAGGATGAGACAGCAGCTCTGTGCCTCTCTCCACTTAGCCTGCACAATGGAAGTGCACCTTTTGGCTCAGAGGCTGATAGCTCTCTCTCTCTCTCTTTTCTCTAAGAGATAAGTCACATGTTTCTTGTTTTTTTTTTTTTATGCTATGTCAGCCAGCACAAAGATGGACTATGACTTAAACCTAGAATGAAGTATGTTTTCTCTTTTCATGGGAACTCTAAAGCATTGACAAGTCTGGGTGTAAGGTGCAGAAAGAACGATTACACTCTCTGATTTTTCCAAACTGGTATCACTACCAGAAGAAACTTTAAATATGAAATCTACTTGTTCAGCTAAAGCCTTACTTTGTACAGTCAAATCCAAGCTAGAGGACTGTCAAGAATTGTGAGTCTTATTGCTTGTCAAAAGCACAGGAAAAAATACAGGGCTACTGAAATCAGCTGGAAAGAAGAGAAAGAAAGCGCTCAGATGTCTAGCACAAGAACCACAACTAAAAAAAAAATTTTTTTAAATAAAAAAGTTTTAAGTCTAGTGCTTCTTTTTATATATATGTAAATTTCTATTTTGGAAAATTAAAGAGCCGTGTTAGTTTGTGTTAGTGATGCAAGCTATTCAGCAGTGCATCACTTCATATGGTACCAACTCTCATAAAATAGTCACAAAACTTCTTTTATACGGCATATATTTGTTTAATTACAACTTCAGTAATTGCTTAATGTGGTTGTTCTTTCCTTGTATTTTTCTCATGCATAAAAAAAATCCCTCAACTTGATAGATATTTATCCTACAGACAGTACCTACACTGTAGAGAGACTGCTCTCCTACTATTTTTGTACATGGTAAAATGATAACCCTGACAGAGAAGCCACAGATAGAGAATGTTACAGGTAAAGTACTAAAGTAAAAGATGGTAGCACATATATCAACTAACACATGACACTTCTCTGTCAATTTCTGCACTATCTTAATACTATTTTGACTTACCCTAAGCAATTTTTCCAAGTGTTTACCTACGGAAAGATGCTAAGCTTTCCAAAAATAGTAAACAATCTGTTAGGCTTCACCTTATAGCCAGATTTGTTATAAGAATACTTGTAAAAACATGAATATGTTATAATGCAATTTATATATCAAGAAGCAATAAAGTATAGCTCAAATTTCATATTTGTTTATGTATGATTTTTAACTGGGAGAAACATGAGGTGAATGCAAAAAATCACAGTGGAAAGTATTTCAAGCAGGAAAATATAAACATGGTGTTACACACACACACAGAGAGAGACAGAGAGACAGATTGATTTCAAGTATCTATAAGTAGTTCTGTCCACTAAGAACCACATCTTGGTTGATCCTCCAACTTTTTGTCCAATTTCAGAGAAGCGTCCTCCCATTATACCACAGAACTAACAAGTTTCATTTCTCCCGGTAACATTCACTTCTACAGGTAATTATTACTGTTAATGTTCTTATGATTATTTTCTTTACTATTTCTTTTTTTCTTCTCTTTTTTTTTTTGCCACCAGAGTCATTTCTGGGGCGTGATGCCTGTACAACAAATCCACCTACTCTTGGTGGTCATTTTCACTTTTTTTCTAGGGCAGAGAGAAATTGAGAGAGAAAAGGGAGGAAAAGAGGGAGAAAGAGATCCAAGTATCCCTGCATCACTACTCCCTCCCCAACCCCATGTAAAAGGGGTATTATCAAAACCTTCAGAAGGTTTTTTTTTTTGTAGGACAAGCAAGTTAACATGTAAAGCACTTAGACACTGGTACATGGTAAACAATATGTAATTGTCTATTATTATTTTATAATTACTACAGTGTAAGGTTGATTTTTTTTCTCTTCTCAAAGTTTAAAGAGTTCAAGTCTGAAAGTAAATGACTGATGAGTAAAGCTGTATTATAAATCTCATCTTCTCTGAATAATAAAGTCACCTTATTCCTTAAACGTATACTGTCTTCTTAGAAACTGTATGGAGAGGTTATTTATGATAGATCATTTCATATATAATTCAAAGAAGTTCTTTATACTGCCTAAAATTACTCTGGGCTATAGATTAGAGTCAAAATAATTAAGCAATAAGTAAAGTGCATGCAAAATTCTCTTTTTTTAAGTTTAGGAGATGACAATAGTTTGAATGGTTGCATCTATTTTCTTTTTCTTTTTCTTTTTACCAGAGTACTGATCTGCTCTGGCTTATGGTGGTGTGAAGGGATTGAACCTGGGACTTTGAAGCTTCAGGCATGAGAGTCTCTTTGCATAACCATTATGCTATCTATCCCTGCCACTTTGCATCTACTTTTATTTCCCTTCCATTCTTTGACTTCATGGTCACTTCCTCAATTGTCTCTACATTCAATTATAAACACGAAATCATTTTATATAGAACATTTAGCCAAACAGAATTTGAAAACTAATTCCTAATGAAAGGACCTCTTATTGATCTATGAGAATTTCTTTTTTTCCCCTTTGTTTATTAACTCACTTTTATTTTTACAGAAACAGAGAACTTGAGAGGCAAGAGGAGATGGAGAGGGAAGAAAAAAGAAACAGCTGCAGCTTTGTTTCACCTCTTGTGATGCTCAGCTCCCCACCCCCACCACCACCACCACAGGAAGGTCTTCCAGCCCCTGATGCTGGAATTTCTGTGAATGTCATGAGGAGCTACCACTGTGTTGCCCGGGGCCATGCACACCATGATGTGCACTCTGGGTATGCTGCACTGCCCAGTCTCAAGAAAGGTAGATTTCTACCGTGAATATTACCTTATCAACATGCTTACCCACAATGATCTAGTCAAGAATTAACTACAAGCAAGGTATTTCTATCATAGTAATTTCTACATTCTACAATTCTCACTTTAGTGCTCCTGAAATCATGTTGCATGCATTTATTTGCATGTTTCCCTCTGTCCCCCATTAAAGGGACCCGTGTTGATTTGTTTGAATAATGGCTAGAAAGACTATTAATGGCATTACTGAATTTCAGAAACATAAAGCTTGCATCATCACCACCATTCTCAACATCATTTTTTTGATTCCATCAAAGCTGTACAAACACAATGAGTTCATTATCCTCTCTTTCCCACAATTTGAAACACAGTTTAATGATCTTACTTCTTTCTCTTCCATCTACTCATTAGCTAGAGAAAAAGTCAGCTTTGTTACTAAAAATAGATGGTAGATATCATTAGTTCAATATCAGGAACTACTTCTTCTTCCAAGAACTATTTTCCCTACTTAAATGGTGCTGGCAAGAATGTCATATCAAATCATTGGACTTAGGATGGTGCAGTTACACAGCCCTCACAGTAAAGAAGAGTTGGCTTCAAATCCTGGCTGTTCCTCTTACTCAGGACGCAGCACTAAGAAAGTTCTTTAACTAGTGAGACAAGTGGCACAAAATGCAAGGACCATAATAAGGATCCAGGTTCAAACTCCCAGGTCCCCACCTGCCGGGGAGTAGCTTCGCAAGCGGCGAAGCAGGTCTGCAGGTGTCTATCTTTCTCTCCCCCTTTCTTCCCCTCCTCTCTCCATTTCTCTCTGTCCTATCCAACAACGACGACATCAATAACAACAATAACTACAATAATAAAACAAGGGCAACAAAAGGGAATAAATAAATATTTTAAAAAGATTAATAAATATAAATACCTCATGCTGTGCCTGGTATCCCATGAGCACTATGTAATTTCTAGTACGATTTAATTTTATCTGGATATTATAGAAGAGAACAACTGTATATACACAAATATATATATATATTTGACAACATTCTAACAAAATTTAAAAATACTGGACATGTACAAACAAATAAAAAATTGAATATTCATCATTAAAAATGCAACGCTGCCTGAATGACAGCTACAAAATCGCCAACTGAGTGTAAAATCACAATGAAGCTAAGAAACTCACCATAAACGCTACATCTGGGAAAGAACTCAGAGCCCAGTTTCTCCTGAATTGACAGCCAAAAACTTTAAAACCCCACATGCAGCACCCTGACTTTCAAGATATACATATAAGAAACAAGTTCTCAAAATATGAAAATTTGAAAACCAACGGGATTTGGGTTCATTATCTGAGATCCACATGAAGTTATAGGAACAAGGAAAACCTCACTTAAAGGGAACTTGCCTGCCGCAGCCCCAAGATAGATCAGGTCCAGATTCAAAACAAAGCAGATTCACCTGAGTCACATATGGCTGGCGCTGGCCTGAATGGCAGTTTTCCAACTTAAGGTACACTCCCAGGAACAAAGTATGCAGTACCAACTTCACGCGGTCCTTCAGCTTTAAAATGGGACATTGGTAGGCCATGTAAGGAAGACTTGTTCATGCATCTGCTACCCAATGTTTGTGGCCACCACACCGGTACGTCACACAGGACTTATTTTTTAGCCACCGAGCATTTGCGCCTGCGCGAATCCAGCGGCCTCCCTCCTTCTCCTCCTCCCCGCCACTCCCACTCCCACTTGTTCATCGCATATCTAAACTGTGAGGGAGAAGTGAAGAGCGGAGGAGATGCAACACCGCTCCACCACGCGTATTGCAGTATCCAACAAGGAAGCATGGTGCTTCCAAGAGTGCAAGAAGCTTGAACCCAAATGCTCCACCATGGTAATGAGTGCCATTGGGTAAACCATCTCCCACTCCCTGCTGGGAGTTTTTTGGTCGCCACCAGGACGTACCTTTGACTTCCATAAACAGTGAAACCTTGCACACTTGGGTCCCATGCCTGTACAACCAAGCGGTGGAAAGTTTTCCTCTCTCTCTCTGCTAAGTTAAGAGTTACAAAATTATAAGGTTTTAAGGGTATAATTTTATATCCTGGCATGTGAAGTGTAAGTCACCACACCCTACCAAATGAAAAATGTTCTTAGATAGCCATCTGTACCCTTGTAGCCAGGACACAGCAAAAGGCAACAGACCGGGGAGATCTGTCTTTCCTTATTAGTGAGTCACCCTGATTGAGGCTTGCAGGCTAGAAAGACCTAACCATATGGTAAATAAGTGAGTAAAAGCTTGATAAAGAACAAGATGTTTACAAAAAACCCCTTATAACTGCTTAAAAGCCATGAACTGAAAAAGAATAAACATACACTGGAGTAGCCTATAATGACCACTATAATGGTCAAATTGAACAGTAATAGAAATGGGACAAATCAAAATTAGGAATCAGCTTTTGATAGAGAATGAGAGCACCCGACAATTAGATGCATGAAATGTGTCTAATTATTATAAAACACTGAAAAAAATCAAATTAAGGGATATTCTATGAAATAAGTGACCTATACTCTTTTAAAAATGTCAAGACCATGGTAATCACCGGAAAAAAACAAAAACGTGAAATCATTCCAGACTGGAGACTAAAAAGACATGATAACGCAAAGACAGGGTAACTCAGTGCAGTGCTTGATACTGAGAACTCTTTGATTGGGACTGAGAATTGGCATAGCAATATAACAAAGCTAATTTCCTGATTTTAGTGATTAGACTGTGTTTACATAGGTTTTTACAAAACATACTCCGAAGTATTCAGTGGCAATTGCACATTAGATTGACAAACTGATCAATATTCATGTTTTAAAAAATAAAATACTTTGTGCAAGAGAAAACTTCCATGTTTTCTGTAGGTTTTTAATTTTTTAAAAAATAAAAAGAAACTAACTTTTAAAAGTCACTAACACATTTAGATAAATAAAAGAAATAGATTTTTGTTAGGCATCACAATCTGCTTGCAATTTTAAGTATCAATGGGACTATGTCCAATACCAGATATTTCATCAAACAATATTCTAATTGTATTTCTAGAGATACGTTTTTAGATAATATTACACTTAAATAAGAAGACTTTGATTAAAGCATGTTGTTCTCAATAATATGGATGAGCTTATCCTAATCAAATGCCTTTAGACCCAAAACTGTAATTCTTTTCTATTTTGCATGTTTTCTGCATTAGTTTTATCCACAAGCTTTCCTTGGACAGAAGGGTATCAATTCTTGGTTGTTAGGAGGTTAAAAATTATTGCTCGTAAGAAACAGAATGGGGAGTCCGGCGGTAGCGCAGCAGGTAAAGCGCACGTGGCGCAAAGCACAAGGACTGGCATAAGGAACCTGGTTTGAGCCCCTGGCTCTCTACCACAGGGGAGAGTCGCTTCACAGGCAGTGAACAGCAGGTCTGCCGGTGTCTGTCATTCTCTCCCCCTCTGTCTTCCCCTACTCTCTCCATTTTCTCTCTGTTCGATCCAACAACGACAACATCAATAATAACTACAATAAAAAAACAAGGGCAACAAAAGGGAATAAACATTTTTAAAAAATAAAGAAACAGAATCAACTCTTTTAAAATGACAAAACATCACCACAGAAATATTCTGGGACCAGCTAGTGGCACACTTTGTTGGGAGCACAAGTTACAATGCACAGGTACCCAGGTTCAAGCCCCTGGTTCCCACCTGCAGGGGAAGAGTTTTGCAAGTTGTAAAGTAGGGCTGCAGGTGTCACTCTGTCTCTCTTTCTACCTGTCTTCCCCTCGCCTATCAATTTCTGGCTGTCTCTATCAGATAAATAAATTAATAAAATTAAAAAAAAAGAAAAGAAATATTCTAAGTCATTCCCTTGCTCCTCACTCAGCCCCACCAATACTGCTTTTCATTCTGTCACTATGAAGTATGGTGGTCCCACAGCAAGGTTCTCTTCCATAACATATAAAACAGCCTCTTCAAATATTTCAGAACCTCTTTCTCCTAGAAATACTGGAGTCCTGTTGTTTGTATATGCTGAGACAAAGTAAAAAATGGAAAAAAAAAGTCTGTGAATATTTATTGGGAATCTCAAATGTGTAATGATGCCTTGGGTATCTTTTCTCTCCATGTTATTTTTCTTTTGATTTTCCCCCCACAACCTTAACCATATACCTCATGATTCTCTGTTTGGATCATTTCTGAATTTTAAAAAACTAGGTCATTTATTTATTACTGGATAGAGACAGAGAGAAATTGAGAGAGGAGAAGGAGATAGAGAGGGAAAGAGAAGAGAGACACCTGCAGCATTACTTCGCCACTCATGAAGATTCCCCCTGCAGGTGGGGACCAGGGACTTGAACCTGAGTCCTTGTGCACTGTAATGTGTGCACCTAACCAAGTGTGCTACTGCCTGGCCTCAATCATTTCTGAATTTTTAATTTGTGTCAGGGGAATTTAAACAAAATCCTAAACAATCAGTGCCCAGGAAGTCTATTTGGTTATATAAGAGGCTGTGGGGCTCATGACCAGAAGAAAATATGATTATATTACAGTCAGAATTCTAAAGAATATCAATGCTGAGATATCATTGTATCAAGTCAGCACAGCAAAGGACAAAACAGCATCAAAATTTTAGGAGTCAAATGTCCTAATTAGTCGGTATTATGGATTATTTGCCCATATGCCTCAGGACAACAAAAATGCTGAAAATATGGGATATAGAATTAAGCCCCCAGTAATGATTAAGTTGAATATTAAAACATCAACAAAAGATCTGAGGGGTATGGTGATAGCCCCAGTTCTAGAATGAATGAACTCTGATAGAGCAATGATGGTAGCTATGGATGTAGAAGTTTGGCGTAATTTGTAGGAATGAATTACCCAGAAGGGGGGAAGTGGTACAGTATGAAAGTCATGAGTCTATTCATAACTTACTCAAGAGTGGAGTCCATTTCAAAATGCCAGCAATAGACTCAGATCAACATAAGGATATGGAAGGGAATGTGGTTATTCCTCAATTATTATGTCCAATTATCAAGCAACATCATTTAGTACAATTGCCTAATAAACAACTAAATCTACCATCAGTTAGGCTAACTCAAAAGACTCAGTGGCCAATTCTACAAAGGTGTCAAGAGTTTTGAAAAAGAATCAGGAGCCAAAAGTATTATCTGATGAGTAGTTTTTTCTCTAGCATTAGTGGTGCCTATGTCTTTACAGTAAGTCTCACTTCTCTGGTAAATAGAGAGCCCTTGAGATTAGGGTAAACTTCCTGTCTTTTTCCTTCACTGGTGCCTGTTTCAGAATCCATATATGGAAACCTCTCACGCAGTCTTTGCTTCCTTCCAAGCACTGGCATAAACCTGTCTTTCTATTTAAGTATATGTAGCAGGGATAGAGAGAGAATTCACTGAATTGAATGCATGCCTTGCTACGAATTGAATGTATGCCTGCAATTGAGGCTTTAGCCTGGCACCACATGGGAGGTGCTATATATAATAGTGAGAGAAGTTCAGGTACTGTAGTGTGTCTTCTACTGTTTCTCTTTGTCTCTATGTCTAAATGAAAAAGCAGCCTAGAAATAGTGAAATTACAGATTTGTGAGGCCCTAATTCACAAGAAAAGATGTATGTAATGGTTTTGTTGATGTATGGAAAAAGTCAGTCTATAAGTTCTTCATAACATGCAACTTTCCAATTTATCATTTTAGCTTATATTTGAATCACATAAATCACTAATAGTTGAAATTCTGTTAAAAAATAATTCAGTTTTGCTTAATTAAAACTTTACTAAATCTTTTCTTGAAAGCACATACACGATAGTAGTGCCTGATTTCTTTCTTCTCTTATAAATAAAATTAAATCTGATATTACACTAAGTTTGCTAGTTGAAGGAAAACCTGGCCTTTGTCACTAAGATGATGTCTCCTCACATATCAACTCCCTAAGGGCCCTTTAGAATTTTTTTTACTGATGGGAACATGAAGAAAGGCTCCTCTAGGGTTGTTCATACCTATCTTAGCTGATGATACCTATCTTAGCTATTATCTAAACCCAGTGATGACCTTCAGTTTCCCCAATTTCTCCCCCACATACATCCCAGCTCTGCTCCCCTGCTTCTCACACTTCAAAACAGCATCACCTCACAAGAAGGAACACAATTCAAAAAACATCTTCCAACTTCAAAATACAAAAATCCCCTAATTGGTGCTGGAGAAGTGGTTCAGTGGGTAGAGTGAATGGTTTGCACCTATAGCAGGGACTAATAACATTATTAAATGAACAAGTGAGTGAATGAATTTATTATTCTACAGGAATTAATTTATTCCTCAAACAATGAACACTGTCAAATAACTAAGGTGAAGTCAAACCTGAATCAAACATCCCACATCCTTGAAGATAGTCCAATAAGGGGCATAAGTGGCAATATCCTTTATATATATTATAGCAGTACAGTCTACTAAAGTGCCAATTTATATGCCTGAAGTCACAAAAGCTGCAGGTTCAGTTACAGACACCATTTTATACAGTGTTGAGCAATGCTGTGGTCTTCTCTCTTTCCTCTTATCTATCCACTCTTTCTCAAAAAATACTTTTTAAAAAAGCATGATCACCCTTTCATGATTGCTCAACAATTTGTTTGACTTTGTAGGTTAATTCTATTTTCAGCCACCAGGTTCCAGATGCTATCAGGATGCCGACCAGACTTCCCTGGACAGAGAACACCACCAATGTGTCATGGAGCGCCACTTCCCCAGAACCCCAACCAACTAGGGAGAGAAAGAGGCAGGCTGGGAGTATAGATCTACCTGTCAACACCCATGTTCAATGGGGAAGCAATTAAAGAAGCCAGACCTTCCACCTTCTGCACCCCATAATGACCTTGGGTCCGTACTCCGAGAGGGATAAAGAATAGGAAAGCTATCAAAGGAAGGGATGGGATATGGAGATCTGGTGGTGGGAATTGTGTGTTGTACCCCTCTTATTCTATGGTTTTGTCAATGTTTCCTTTTTATAAATAAAAACTAAATAAATAAATAACTAAATGCAGAACCAGATGGTTTTACAAATGAATTATACAAAGCCTTCAAAGAAGAGTTAATACCAATTTTAATTTTAATTCTTTTAATTTTATTTTAATTAATTTAATTTTAATTTATTTTTTAATTTTTATGTTTATTTAATTTTAAGCTCTTCTAAAATATTGATGACACATCAAAAAAAGAAAACTATAGACCAATAACTCTGATGAACATAGATGCTAAAACATTGAATAAAATTAGAGCCAACCAGATATAGCAGTATATTGAAAAGATTGTACATCATGACCAAATGACATTTATCCTAGGAATGCAAGGCTGGTTCAATATATATAAATCAATCAATGTGATCCACTACATCGATAAAAGATAAACCAAAAGCCACATGATTATCTCAATAGATGCAGAGAGAACCTTTGACAAAATCTAATAGCACTTCATGATCAAACTAAAAAAAAATGGGAATTGATAGAAAATTCCTATTGAAGTTCATATACAGAAAACCTACAGCCAGCATAATACCTGATGGTGTGAAGCTAAAATCATTCCCACTCAGATCAGCTGCTAGACAGGGCTGCCCACTATCACCATTACTCTTCAACATAGTATTGTTAGTTCTTGCCATAGCAATCAGGCAATAGAAATGAATTAAAGAGATACAGATAGGAAGGGAATAAAACAAACTTTTCTATTTGTAGATGATATACATAGAAAAACCTAAAGAATCCAGCAGAAAGCTCTTGGAAATTATCAGGATACATAGTAAAGTGTCAGGCTACAGAATTAATATACAAAAATCAGTGGCATTCCTTTATGCAAACACTAAGTCAGAGGAAGAAGAGGTCCAGGAATCAGTCCTATTTACTAAAGCAATAAAATCAATATAATATCTAAAAATAAGCCTAACAAAAGAAGTGAAACACTAATCTACTGAACATCGCCCCGCCAGATATTCGTCAGGATGCGGCATCATCTAAGTTCATTTCCCACGTCTACGCTCAACCGCACCTGCCAATATACGCGGATATCTTCACCCACCCTGTCCAACGCTTGACGTCTCGTCACCCAATCTGGTCCCCTATGCCTACACTGAACTTCTCTGTTCCAGTCTCTTGGAAACAGAGTTGGCAGTCAGCTGAGGTAAAGAACAAACACCTCCTCACAGACCCCTGCAAGCGTCAACCCGGCTTTGACCTAGCACGTTATGATTGGGCCCTCCTCAATCGCTATCGAACAGGCCATGGCCGGTGTGCCGCTATGTTCCATCGCTGGGGAGCCAAAGACGACCCGAACTGCCCCTGCGGCTACAGACAGACTATGACCCACATAGTCAACGACTGCCACCTCTCCAGATTCAAAGGAGGTCTCGAAACTTTACATCAGGCTCAACCTGACGCTGTTGACTGGCTACGGAAGAAGGGCAAACGCTAGAAGACTGAAAATAAAAGGCACAAAGAAGTAGAAAGATATTCCATATTTATAGATTGGAAGATTTAACATCATCAAAATGAATATTCTACCCAGAGCCATAAACAAATGTAATGAAATCCCCATCAAAATCCCACCTATTTTTTTTAAAAGAAGTTATTATTTTTTTACTGAGAAAGATAGGAGAGAAAAAAACAGACATCACTCTGGCACATATGCTGCCGGGGATTGAGCTCAGAACACCATGCTTGTGAGTCCCAATGCTTTACCTACTGTGCCACCTCATGGACCACACCACTAATTTTTTACAGGTACAAACATTTATCTGGAACCAGAAAATACCTAGAATTAGCAAAACAATCCTCGGGAAAAAAAAAAAAAAAAAAAAAAAAAGAACAGAACTGTAGGTATAACACTCCCAGATTCCAAACTAAATTACAGGTCCATTGTTATCAGAACTGCCTGGTATCAGAACAGAAATACACTGATGAATGGAAGAGAATTAGAAACCAGAAATCAGCCCCTCACACTAATATACATCTAAGTTTTTACAAGGATGACCAAATAATTAAATGGAGATAGAAGAGTCTCTTCAACAAATGGTGTTGAGAAACCTTGGATGTTAGACCAGGAAGTATCAAATACTTAGTGGAAAGTACTAGCAAACTTTTTACTGGGAGTCGTAGCGCAATGGTTTAAGCGCATGTGGCGCAAAGCGCAAGGACCGGCCTAAGAATCCCGGTTCCAGCCCCCGACTCCCCACCTGCAGGGGAGTTGCTTCACAGGCGGTGAAGCAGGTCTGCTGGTGTCTGTCTTTCTCTCGCCCTCTCTGTCTTCCCCTCCTCTCTCCATTTTTCTGTCCTATCTAACAAGGACGACAGTAATAACTACAACAATGAAAAACAAGGGCAACCAAAAGGGAAAATAAACAAATATAAAAAAAAAAACTTCTTACCATCTAAATTGTATAGGCAACTACATTGATATAGAGACATTTGCAAGGAAGACCAAAACAAAAATAAACCTAAATCAAATTAAATGTCCAAAAATTAACTACATCAAATTAAAAGCTGTCTTCCCAGCAAAAGCCAAAAAAACCAACACCCAAAGAGATTCCTTATGTATTGGAGATCTTACTTGCCACACGAGACCAAAAATAATAATAATAATAATAACTAAAATACACAAAGAGCTAACTATTCTCAGGAACAAAAGACAAGAAAAGCTCCAAGTCATTGATTATCAGAGAAATGCAAATAAATATAACAATGACATACCACTTTATTTCTGTGGGTGTCATACATCAGATATAATAGTAATGGGAGTCCGGCGGTAGCGCAGCAGGTAAACTGCAGGTGGCGCAAAGCACAAAGCATAATGATCCCAGTTCGAGCCTCAGGCTCCCCACCTGCAGGGGAGTCGCAGCACAAGCAGTGAAGCAGGTCTGCTGGTGTCTATCTGTCTCTCCCCCTCTCTGTCCTCCCCTCTTCTCTCCATTTCTCTCTGTCCTATCTAACGACATCAATAACAACAACAACAAAAGGGAATAAATTATTTTAAAAAAAATTTTTAAGAAATAACAGTAACAACGTATGCATGCTGGAGAGGTTGTAGGGACAAAAGAACTCTTCTGTACTGATGGTGGTCCAACCCCTGTGCAGATCAATCTGGAGAATTCTTTTTTTTTCTTTTATTTATTTATTTATTTAAGAAAGTATTAATTAACAAAACCATAGGGTAGGAGGGGTACAATTCCACACAATTCCCACCACCCATTCTCCATATCCCACCCCCTCCCCTGATAGCTTTCCCATTCTCTATCCCTCTGGGAGCATGGACCCAGGGTCATTGTGGGTTGCAGAAGGTAGAAGGTCTGGCTTCTGTAATTGCTTCCCCGCTGAACATGGTCAGTCCATACTCCCAGTCTGCCTCTCTCTTTCCCTAGTAGGGTGGGTCTCTGGGGAAGCGGAGCTCCAGGACACATTGGTTGGGTCTTCAGTCCAGGGAAGCCTGGCCAGCATCCTGATGACATCTGGAACCTGGTGACTGAAAAGAGAGTTAACATACGAAGCCAAACAAATTGTTGAGCAATCATGGACCCAAAGCTTGGAATAGTGGAGAGGAAGTGTTAGGGAGGTACTCACTGCAAACTCTAGTGTACTTCTGCTTTCACGTATATATTTTGCAGTAGTTTACGGATACATGTGAACATATGCTCTCTCTCACAGTAACTGGTAAGAACAATGAACCCACCTCTGACCCATCTTGGACGGAGCTAGAAGGTATTATGTTAAGTGAGCTAAGTCAGAAAGATAAAGATGAGTATGGGATGATCCCACTCATCAACAGAAGTTGAGGAAGAAGATCTGAAAGGGAAACTAAAAGCAGGACCTGACCAAATTGTAAGTAGGGCACCAAAGTAATAACCCTGAGGTAAGGGGTAGACATGTGTTGTATGCTTTACATTGGGTTCTAGTTCTCCCCCGCCAAGAGAATTAGATCAGTCCTGTTAATTTCGCGGGCCCACTTGGCCCCGCCCCTAGGAACCCCGCCAGAGTTCCAGGGTTCCTGAGTGCCAGAGTTTCAGAGTTGGAGAGTTAGAGAGAGTTCCTGAGTTCCTGAGTTACAGAGTAAGAGAAAGAGAGTTGAAGAGTTCCACAGTTGGAGAGTTGAAGAGTTGCAGAGGGCCAGAGGTCCAGAGTTACAGAGTTAGAGAGAGTGCTTGCGCCGCCGCAAAGAGACAACAGAGTTCTGTTTCGTGATTAGTTTGTCTTAGTTTATGAATCGTTGTTCCTGAATAAAGAAATACAGCTTCCCTGCCCAGCCGTTGTCTCCGCGCCTCTGTTACCCGCCTGTGAAGCAAGCCCGCCCGGCTAGAGCCGCCGAATTTTTAACAACAGACATGCAGCTTCCTGGGCCAGTGGGGGGTGGGAGTGGGTGGGAGGGATGGGTCACAGTCTTTTGGTGGTGGGAATGGTGTTTATGTACACTCCTAGTAAAATGTAGTCATATACATCACTAGTTAATTAATACGAGAGGGGGAAAATTAATTGTATGTCTCGAAGTTCTTCAAAACACAAACTGAATCTTTTCAATATATAGGCTGTGTATTTGATATGCGGACTCTCTCAAAAGCCTAGACCAAGTAAATCAGAAGCAACAATAGCACAGCTATATACAAGATACTGGGTACTGTACAGCAAACCATAACAAAAGGACTTTTCAAAGTTAACCCAATTACCAAATAATGTGATGATAACATTAACTATCGATTGTCTTTTTGAACCCTAAGACAGCAGGAACCTCACATCTCCACTATAGAGCCCCTACTTCCCCCAGTCCTGGAACCCTTGGATAGGGCCCACTTTCCCGTATGCCTCTCCCAATCCATATCAAATAATATTGCGTCCGCCGATCACAACCTAACCAAAGCAACGATTGCTACCTCAACATGCTTCACTTCAGACTGTGTCCAGAGACTTCACGTGTGGAATGACAACCCTTCAGCTTCATTACTTGGGTGAGACCTTTCCTTTCATAGTACACTCTAATTTCATCTCATGTGGTTCACTTTCTAACAAAGTCCCAATCTGGAGAATTCTAACAAGACTAGAAGTGGACCTATCCTATAAACTGGCAACTCATTTCTTGGGGATATATCCTAAGTAACTAAATATACCCATCCAAAAAAGATCTGTGTACACCTTTGTTTATAGCAGCACTATTTGTATTAGCCAACACCTGGAAGCAACCCAGGTGTCAAACAACAGAATAGTGGCTGAGAAATTTGTGGTATATATGCACTATGGAACACTACTCAGCTATTAAAAATTTGAGTTCACTTTTTTACCTCATATTGAATGGAGCTTAAAGGAATCATGTTACATAAGATAAGCCAGAAAGAGAAGGACAGATATGAGATGATTTCACTCATTGACAGAAGTTGAGAACTAAGAAAAGAAGGTGAAGCACAATGCAGAACTTGAACTGAGTTTAGTATATTGCACCAAAGTAAAGGACTATGAGGGGGACATGGTGGGAAGTGTTCAGATTCTGACCAAGGAGGGTGGAGGAGGACCTAAGTGTTGGGTCAGAAAATTGAAAACAACTGTATTTACTGTTGACTTTAAACTATTAATTCCTCCAATTAAAAAAAATTTAAAAGAGAGGTGATGATGAGAGATGATGAATGTTTAGCTAATCTTACAGTGGTAAATCATTTTGTGATAGATATATATGTTTAATTATCACATAGTATTAGTAGATCTCCAATTTCTGTTTGCTGTTGTACATGTTTTATTTTTCTACATCTCTAAAATAATAACACTATTTGGCCCCCACACACACCCTGCTGGGCAGTTGTGTTGACAAAATAAAATATAATTTTAAATACATATATTAAATGTAAATTACTATGTAAAACCCATGAATAGTAAGAAATAATAATTTTTCTTTGTTTTTTTCTGTGGTTAGGTATCTAGAAGCTTTACTCTCAGCTCAACATTCTTGTTTTAATCCTGAATATCTAATTTGGTAACAGAGTTAGTTCTGGGAAGCCAAGGTGGGTGTAAGAGGGTAAATTCTTTGCAATTTTTTCTTTTATCAGATACCCTTTTGCATGAACAAGAGGTCATACTCCCCTGAAACTGAATCAGGAGGGGAAAGTACCCAGGTATTCCAAAATGAGCTGTGGGGGAAGTAATTGCAGGTTTCCCGTTTTCCAGCCAGTCCATCTCTATAACTCAGAACCCCTTGGCACGGTTAGAATCATTCATGCACATCAATAAAAGTCCAGTGTATCCTGCCACAGAACTGTTCTAGCTGTCATAAAGGGACTCAGGTACCTCTATATACCATATGCTGGCAATAAGTCTAGCCTAATAACCAAGTCTATGGTCCCCTTATTACTTTTAAGTCATTCCTCAGCATCACAGGGACCCCTTCAAAGCTACAATTTAGCTGTCACATGTGGCAGCAGATGCAAGCTGAGGGATAATAAATAATGGAATCATCAAAGGAAACATGGGCCAGTATGTTACCTATCAGCTCTCTTTCTCTGAAAATGCAGATCATGGACTTTGTTAAGATGGTAAAGCCAAAGGTAACACTGTCATTGAAACATCCCTGTCAGACCTTTTATCTTATTCAAGATCCCTACCTGCTTTGCTCACAAGGTCAGAAATGCTAGTCTTCTTGACTATTTCAGAGTGAAAGGGAAGCTTTGGGAATGAGCAGTCAGTGATTCAGCTACTAGTGAAAACAAGCTAGGCTCTTCTAAGTGATCCCTTCCTGTCTGAGAGATTTAAAGTGACCCCATGTACACCTAATGGTCTTGTTGGTGTCAATGCATCAAAAAAATTAGCTTGAGTTTCTGGTTATTCCCTATACTTTATCAACACTGTGACATTTTATGATCTTTTGATATAAAGTTTCCTTGCTCAATTGCTTCAAGTTCATAATTTCACAAGCACCCCAAAGACTTCATCTCCTACCACTGACTGTAGTCTAGTCACCCTGGCCTTTTACTCTCCAAACTTAATAACCTGCTCTTTCAAGGGTCTTGACTACTGCTTGCTGGTTCAAAAGCTCTTTTTGCAGCTATGTGTAGGATTGTTCTCTCTCTGACAATTTGATGTAACCAAAACCTCAACTTTCTCTTATATTTCTTTTTCTCTGTTTTGTTTCTTCGTGGTAGTCATCCTAGTCAATTATTTTATGCTTATTTATGAGTTTATTTGATTATTTTGGTCATCACCTATTTGCCCTGTCTTTTTTTTTTTTTGGTAAACTCTGGCTTATCGTGGTGCCAGGTAATCAAACTTGGGACATCTGGTACCTCAGATATGAAAATCTGTTGCAGTACTGTTAGCATCATCTTCCTGCACCTGTGGTTACATTCTTGTCCAGATGACGAGAGGTTGTGCTCAGTGGTTGAACTGAAAGCATATTTGCTCCCCACCAGCAGGGGGAAAGCCTTATAAATGGTAAAGTAGTACTGCAGATATCTGTCTTTCTCCCTCTTTATTATTATTACTTTTATTTATTTATTTATTTATTTTTAACTCTTTTTGGCTCCAGGGTTATTGCTGGGTCCTGATGCCTGCACTATGAATCCACTGTTCCTGGGGGCTATTTTTTCCTTTTTGTTGTCCTTGTTTATCATTGTTGTTATTGTTACTGCTGTCATTGTTGTTGGATAGGACAGAGAAAAATGGAGAGAGGAGGGGAAGATAAAGAGGGGGAGAGAAAGACCCATGTTTCACCACTTGTGAAGTGACCCCCCCAAAAGTGTGGAGCTGGGGGCTCCAACCTGTCTCCTTATGCCAGTCCTTGCACTTCATACCATATGTGCTTAACCTACTGCACTATCATCCTGCCCCCTTTCTCCCTCTTTAATTCCCCCTCCTCCTCACTTAACTTCTCCATCCTATGAGAGAAAGAAAGAATGAAACGAGAGAAAGGAAGAAAGAAAGGAATGAAAGGAAGGAAGGAGGAAAGGAAGAAAAGCAAAAAGAAAGAAAGAAAGAAAGAAAGAAAGAAAGAAAGAAAGAAAGAAAGAAAGAAAAGAAAGAGGAGGAAGGGAGAAAAGGAAGGAAGGGAAGGAGGGAGGGAGGAAGGAAGAAAGAAAGGGAAGAAAGAGAAAGGAAAAAAAGAAAGAGGAGGAAGAAAGAAATGGAAGGAAGGGAGGGAGGGAGGAAGAAAGGAGGAAAGTAGGTAGGTAAAAGTGAACTCTGGTAGTGGTGGATTCATGTAGACACAGCCCCTGTTATAACCCTATCAGCAAGTAAAAAGAGAGAGAGAGAGAGAGAGAGAGAGAGAGAGAGAGAGAGAGAACTTTTAGAGCTGGAGAAATAAAATAATGGCTAACAGCTATGAAAAATACTTCCACCATCCCTGAAGTTCCAAAGTCCAAAATTCAGTTCTCATCTCCACCAAAAGACAAAGACTGGTGTTAATGAAAATTCTCATGGCTGGAGATGTGGCTCACCTGGTTAAGTGCACATAGCACTATGTGAAAGGACCCTCATAAGGATCCAGGTTTGAGACCCCTCTCCCTACTGCAGGGGGAATGTTTCACAAGCAGTGAAGCAGTTATGCAAGTATCTATCTTTCTTTTTCCCTATCTCCCCCGCCCCTCTCATTTTTCTTTTTCCTATCCAATAAAATGAAAGAAAAAAAAAAAAAAAGAAAAAAGAAAGAAAGAAAAGAAAAATGGCCACCAGAACGGTGGATTTGTAGGGCCCACCTCCAGCAATAACCCTAGAGGGGGGAAAAAAATCCCTAGTATTCCAGTGTGCTAACTTGGGGAAAGTACAATTCTGTCAAAGCACCATCCTTTCCCATTCCCATCCCCCTACCGCTCTCCCTCCCTCTCTCTCCCTCTCTCCCTCTTTCTTGCAGCTAGAGCTTTATTGGGACTTCCTGCCTGCAGGATTCCATTGCTTCCTGTGGGTATATTTTTTTCCCCCAGACAAATGTTAAAAGGTTTGGGGGTGGTGCGTAAAGAGAAGGAGAGACCGCATAGAACCTTCATTGCTTGTGAATCTTTTCCTTTGCACAGTGTTACCAAGTTGTAGATAATGGTTCAAATCCAAGTCTTCATGCGTGGTAACTGTGTCTACTACAAGGCGAGCTATTTCTCAGTCTCTCTCTCTTGCTTATTTTTTTTTCCAACTTCAATATTAGTTTATTGAGGAAATTATCTGTAAGATTTCTGATATCAGGAGAATACATTTCCATATTTTCCCAAGAAAGGTGTCAATATATCTCACCCTCCACCAAATTTTTATCCTGCTCCATAAGTAATGAGATTCCCAGCTGCCCTTTTCTGTTACTGCCTTCTCCCTTCCGAGTCTCCAGATCTTCCAACTTCATTTCTTCTACATCTAATGTTGAAGAAATGGTTGGTCTTAGTCACTGTTGTCAAGAGGTGTTTCATGCATGAAAAAAAAGTTTAAAATTATTAATTATTTGGGAGGCTTAATTTTAGCCCACAGAACAAGAGAAAGAGTTCACTTGGATAGTGTACTACTTTGCTATATGCAAGACCCAAATTCAAATCCAGCCCACTCAGCACTGAAGAAAGTTTGCTATTATAGTCTCTTTTCATTCTTTCTCTGTCTCTATCTGAAAAAAAATAACTTATTATATTATATGAACACTTACTCTGAAAACTAAAATTTAGAAAGAGAAAATGATACTAAGATAAAAATGAGGAGAAACTGGAGGTCTCAGAACCTGCTTGTAAAAATTTAAAATAATGTAGAAAAAAAAAAGCTATAGGCCAGGCAGTGGCATATCTGATAGAGTGTGATAGAGTGCATGCATAACCATGTGCAAGGACCCAGGTTCAAGCCCCAAGCCCTCACCTGCAAGGGGAAGTTTCATGAGAGGTAAAGTAGTAGTGCAGCTGTTTCTCTTTCTCTTACCCTCTCAATCTTCCTCTCTTTTCTCTGTTTCTCTCTGTCCTGTCAAATAAAAGAAAATGTGGAAATAGTCATTGGGAGCTGTGGATTTTGTAGAGACCGAGCCCCAGCATGAACTCTGGTGACAATTAAAAGGATTTTTTTAAAAAATAAAATTAAAGAGAGCTAAAGAGAACTACCTACTCATGCTTTATAAAGTCAACTGCTTTATCATATGATATCCTAGTTACTGACCCATAAGTAATGAAAACCTTACATATACATATTTTTTAAAAGGTTTTCAACATTTTTTTTGCCTCCAGGGTTGTTGTTGGGACTCGTTGCCTGCATTACAAATCGACAGCTCCTAGAGGCCATTTTTGTTGTCCTTCTTGCCCTTGTTTTTGTTATTATTGTCATTGCTGTTATTGCTGTTGGATAGGACAGAGAGAAATACAGAAAGGAGGGGAAGACAGAGAGGAGGAGAGAAAGATAGACACCTTAGACCTGCTTCACCGCCTTTGAAGCGACCCTCCTGTGGGTGGGGCGCCGCGGTCTAGAACCGGGATCCTTAAGCCGGTCCTTGCACTTGGCGTCATGTGCACTTAACCCACTGTGCTACCAACCGCCCCTGGTTTTCAACATTTAACTTTAGAAAGGAAAAGGGGTCTCCATCAGCAGAAGACTAAGGTGTAAATTTGGATGATTCTTATTATTACCTAATATTATCTTGAGTTAAAAAACTAAATAAATAAAAGGATATTGTTAAAGACTCTTGGGGCCAGGTGGTGGCGCACCTGGTTGAACACACAAGTTGTAATGTGCAAGGACCTGGATTCGAGCCTCTGGTCCCCATCTGCATGGGGAAAACTTTGTAAGTGGTGAAGCAGAGCTGCAGGTATCTCTCTGTCTCTCGCCTTCTCTACTGCCCCCTTCACTCTGTCGATTTCTGGCTGTCTCGATCCAATAAATAAAGACTGAAAAAAAATTTATGAAAGACTCTTCAGACTAAAAACAAAAGTAAAACAACAAAAAACTCCTAACATCCTTCTCCCATTGAGACACACAACACCAAACTGATATAATTCATACCACAGAGTGCTAGTAATCCCCCCAGAATTAAGTATCTACATACATAAAATGGGAATGAAATTTAAATGGACATTACTAAAGGCAAGTACAGGTGTACTATATGCTTCAATTTATATAAAAAATTAGTTAGAAAAATAAACATAATTTTCATATAGGTAAAGAAACGAAGTTAAAGAAAATATCAAAGATAATAAGTAAACTGTATTTAGAATAAAAGCAAATGAAAACAGTAAAGTTTTTAATTTTTATTTTTTAGAATAAAAAATATTTTACATGATTCATACTACCTACTACTTGTTGTTTCTAATATATTTTTAAACTTTATTTATTTATTTATTTATTTATTCCCTTTTGTTGCCCTTGTTGTTTATCATCATTATTGTTATTATTGTTATTGTTGTTGCTGTCATTGTTGTTGGATAGAACAGAGAGCAATCGAGAGAGGAAGGGAAGAGAGTGAGGGAGAGAGAAAGACAGACACCTGTGAACCCCTGCAGGTGGGGATCCTGGACCTAGAACCGGGATCCTGATGTGGGTCTGTGCACTTTCTGCCATGTGTACTTAACCTGCTGCTCCACCACCTGGCTCCTGTTTCTAATATTTTTAATAGATATCTAGAAAAGGACAGTCTGCATTGTTGTTAAGATTATATAACCTTTTGCAGGGAAAATGGTGATCTGAATCATTTTAAACTGCATATCTCTAGATCACAAAATACCACTACTAAAAGTTGCATCTTAAGGAAATAATCAAACAAGTTTGCAAAAAAATATAAGCACGAATACCATCAATGTAGCTAGACTTTTAAATTAGCAACTTAATAAGTGTATATAATAAAGGTGTTTATAGATTCCTAAGGGCATACAGAAAAGAACATTTACTTCATACTCTAAAAGATACATTTATCAAAGTGTTAATACTTTTCCTATTTTCTACTAATAACTTGTACACTGTCATACAGCAGTACTTTTATGTGTCAGTACCTGAGTATGTGTCTGCCCAAGGAGCAGCTCCTTTATATATTTTTGGTCTACCCTTTATAGTTAAGATCAGGTGTATTCACAGGTAAGATAAAAATAAAGAACTATTTGACCAGTATAATCGGTTCTGTGACATTGAGAAGAATGATAAGTGTAATAGATTCTTAGGAAGTGACTGTTCCTTAAATGATTTTCCCAGAAAAAAAGTGGATTGCCAAAATGTATACTAAAGTAAATTGTTGAGGTCTTCAAGATTGACAAAAAGGTGGGCAAAACAGCTCATTTTGAGTTTGCTGCTTTACCATGTGTGTGGCCAGGTTTGAGCCCAGCACCCACTAGATTGGAGGAAGGTTTTTTGTTTGTTTGGTTGGTTTTTTGTTTGTTTTTTCTTCTCTAGGGTTATTGCTGGGGCTCAGTGCCTGCACTACGAATCCACTGCTCCTGGAGGCTATATTTTTTCCCCTTTGTTGTGCTTGTTGTTTAGCATTGCTGTTGTAATTATTATTTTTGTTATTGCTGTCGTTGTTGTTGGATAGGACAGAGAGAAACTGAGAGATGAGGGGAAGACAGAGAGGGGCAGAGAAAGATAGACACCTGCAGACCTGCTTCACCACCCCCTGCAAGGTGGGCTCGAACTGTGATCCTTATGCCAGTTCTTGCGCTTTGCGCAGTGTGCGCTTAACCCGCTATGCCACTGCTTGGCGCCCTGGAGGAAATTTTATTGTTTTCTGTATCTATGCTAATTTTTTGAGGGGCCAGGCGGTAGTGCAGCAATTTAAGCGAGCAAAGCACAAGGACTGGTGTAAGACACCTGGTTTGAGCACCCGGCTTCCCACCTGCAGGGGGTCGCTTCACAAGCAGTGAAGCAGGTCTGCAGGTGTCATTCTCTCCCACTCTCTGTCTTCCCCCACTCTCTTGATTTCTCTCTGTCTCATTCAACAATAACAACGATAAGCAGCAAGGGGAACAAAAAGGGGGGAATGGCCTTCAGGAGCAGTGCAGGCACTGAGTGCCAGCAATAACCCTGGAGGCAAAAAGAAAAAAATTGAAAAGATTAAACTGTCCTTTATGAACATACCCTCATATTGCTATATACTAATGGGTATTCTTAAGTCCAATTCCCTCTTTGTTATCTTAAATATTGAGCAATAAAAATATTAATTGCTCTAATAAAAATCTCATCTCCCATGGGCCAGGGAGGGGACTCAGTTGTAGACTACACACTTTCATGCCATGAAGTCCTATATCACATTCAAGTACCATGGAAGGAACCAAGGACTATAATGGGTAGAACTCCATGGATGGCACTGTGGTGTATTAGTGTTGACCCACCCCATCTTCTGTAAAAATGAAGATTAAAGGCTATAGAGATAGGTCACTGGGGAGGGTGTTTGCCTTGCTACAGGCACAGCCCAACTTAGGTCTTGACACCATATTGGAAGAAGAAGAAGAATGCGTTTGGCAAAGGACAGCCCCTCAACATTAAGTTGGAGGACTCGAAGAGCAGGACCAACAGCTTGAAAGCTGTCAGGAGCTGCTTATTGCTGGCTTTGAAAGTGACTGGGATCCATGTGGATTCAGTCGGTTAGGAAGGATCGTCAGTTTCCCCAATGAATGGGTACTCATGGGATACACCACGGGAAGGTCGATCCAATGCATCCCAAAGGCGGGAAGGGACGAAGCAATTAGTTTATTTTTTTCCATAGAACAGTGCAAGGTACAAAAAAAAAAAAACACATTAATTTTAGCATTCTTCTGGTTTTACCATGTTGGAGATGTCATGGAACAACAGAAAGATCCAGTACTGTGGTGTTTCTCCCTCTATCTCTCTATCAGAATGAAGAAGTAATCTGAAATAGTGTAGTCATGCATGAAGCTAAATGAAAAACTTCTTTGTAATTTTTTAATCTATTTTCCTAATAAGAAAAGAAACAACTAAAAATTCATGGAAAACTACACTTCAATAAATTAACTTAAATTTTTTTATTATATTTATTTATTGGATAGAGACAGTCAGAAATTGATAGGGACATGGGGCATAGAGAGGAAGAGTCACCTGCAGCCCTGCTTCAGTGCTCCTGAAACTTTCCTCCTGGGCCCTTGTGCGTTGTAATATGTGTGCTCAACCAGGAGTACCACCACTCAGCCCCCTCAGTGCAAGAAGTTTTAAGATGAATCACTGATCCAGCATTTAAGAATGAGGCGGGAAGGGATGAAGCAATTAGTTTATTTTTTTCCATAGAAAAATGCAAGGTACAAAAAAAAAAACATTAATTTTAGCATTCTTCTGGTTTTACCTAATCAATCTCATTGCTATTACTTCCAAAATACAGAAGTAAGACTTCTTCAACTTAAAGTATGAGTTCTCATTCTGTGTTTCATTTTTTTGTTATGATGCTTTAATGCCACCAACATAATTGATTTATTTTTTTTCTCTTTGAATTTAATGTTCATTTTTGATTCCAGAATGATAGAATCTGTTCCTCTAGAGCTGTGATAATTGATGTATATAAACTTCTCTGATTCTTTTGTTTATGCCCAAAGATGTGATGGCTATCAGAATGGGATATTCAACTTTCTACACAGGTGAGATATTTCCTGACTGCCCCTGGCACTGACAGAGAACATATAAACAAGATAATCATCCTAATAACCTCAGGGAGAAGGCAAAGACACCTTGATGGTTTGCCCATCAAAATCCAGATCAGAAACTTGGAAATGTATCAGTTGCAATGATACCTGTAAATAATTATACCTCAAATGCTTTTTAGACACCCAAACTCCCAAAGAATATAACACCTAGAATTCTCACTGAAGTCAAGCAACATTACAAATACTCAGAACATTATATAAATTATCATTAATTCTTTTCAAAAATATTTATTTATTTATTCCCTTTTGTTTCCCTTGTTGTTTTATTGTTGTAGTTATTGTTGATGTCATTGTTGTTAGATAGGACAGAGAGAAATAGAGAGAGGAGAGGAAGACAGAGGGGGAGAGAAAGATAGACACCTGCCGGGAGCCAAGGTCTTAGCTAAGACTCTCATATAGCTGGTGAGAGGACATTCCGATCATTGGAACTGAGATTACCATCTAGCTGTTTGGAAAGTTGCTCACACACCTCCCTCCCCCACTACCTTAGCAGAACTTCCTTCTTGTTTATGCATAAATTGTGGCTGTAAAATAAAATTTTCAGAGCTTGATCAGACCTCCTGTCTTGCTCTTTTTCGTGTCTCTTGTCCCCTCCATTCTCTTGTCCCCTACCCCAGGTTTCCATTGATAACCCCACAGGCCAGGGCACCTGGCGCCTGATGTGGGACCTTTTTGGGTCTGGGGTCTGAGAGAACGTCGCTCCCCAGTAGTCGACCACGAAGCATAGGACCGCCACTTCAGAGTAGGAGTGAGTGAAGGTTTGCATAGAATCACCGCTCTAGCCCAGAGTGAATGAAGATCCAGATGGTGATCGCCGCAGATTCGCTCGTCTGTGAGATTGATCGGTTTTAAGGTAAGAAAGAGCGACGCAATTATGGGACAAGCATTGAACAAGCATGATTTATTTCTTAGGGGCCTCAAAGAGTCCCTCAAGACACGAGGAACTAGGGTTAAGAAAAAGGATCTCAAGAAGTTTTTTGATTTTGTGAGTGATATTTGTCTGTGGTTTCCCTTAGAGGGGACTATTGATGAAAAAAGATGGGCCAGAGTAGGAAACTGTTTAAGAGATTTTTATGAGACCTTTGGTCCAGAAAAGATTCCAGTCCAGGCTTTTTCTTATTGGAATTTAGTAAATGATATACTCAAAGTCCAAAAACATTGTCCTGATGTACAGGGAGTCATGAGAGAGGGGGGAAAAGTCTTACAGCGACACTCCCGGCCACCTTCTGTTTGTGAGTCTGTCTCTATTCCTGACTCAGGAGACCCCACCCCTGAGGCTGCAGAGATCAAAACGGCTCCTGCTAAGTCTCCTCCTGTTAAGATTTACCCCTCTTTGACAACCTTAAGACCCCCCACAAAAGATGGGCCTAATGATAGTCTTTCTCCTGAAAAGGCCTTATCCCTTGATGAAGAGATGGCCAAATATCATAATCCTGACCGGCCACCCCTACGCTCTTCTTTGTCCAGACCACCTCCCTACGCCACCGCCCCTCCGTTTTGTACTCCGGTCCTCGACTTGGCCGACATCACTGATTATACCACCAAGGCTAAAACTCAACTAAAACAAAAAACAGCTTCCCTTAGAAGATTAGTAGAAGAAAAATGAGAGCATTTACAATTAGTTAAAGAAATGTGGGCTCTTGATTTGGCATTATCTTAAAATTAGCCAGCCAAAAATGATCCAACTTTTTCCCTCTGGCTTCCCCCAGAGCTCTCAGAAAGCATTAAACCAATTCTGAGTGAGATCTTATCTGGCTAGCAAGCTATTCTTTAAAGAAAAAAAAAAAAAAGAAATCAATCAAACAAGACATTCTCTTTAACTTAAAAACTATTAATCAGAGAACCAGTACACACTTTTGATAGAAATTTAATGAATTGTATCTTTAAAACTGTAAAATGTGCCTTAGCCCAGAAAAAGAACTTCCAAAGATTTTTCTCCGCACGGTAAACTAAGCCCGCCTGTTCCGTCCGTGCAGCCAATCACGGCACAGAGCTACTGCTCCACAGATTGGCAAAGACAGAGTCAATCATTCCCTAGCCACAAACGCCCCTGGGGGGGGGGGGTTGGAGAGGCTGTGAGTTAGAAATCCAAAAGCCACTTTTCAAAGGGAAATATTTCTTTTCACCAAGAATGTCTGTTTTAAGTCTATGTGCTAACCTTGTTTTCATTAATGTGTGTTAACCCTAAGTAACTAAAGTTTGTTTTAAGTTTTAAATAAGATTTAGTTAAGCTAAATGTGGTTTTAAAGATCCCGACTCATAGAGTTGGCACACCTTTATCGGACTAAAATATAAGACAGTTTCGTCCTTCTGATAGCTAATATCAGCATCAATTCATTAGTTAAAAGATTTTCTGAGATATCTAGGCATGGTAAAATGCCTCTGCAGTCTCTCTCACTCTTGTGAAAATTCTAAATCTTAACAGCACCCCAATACCAACTGCCACTGTTTGTAACAAATTCCATGTTTGAACTGGCTTTCTAATAACCCAGTCAGTGTAGAGCAGTGGCCTTGCCAGGAAAAAAGGGTTAAACATGATATTCCTGGCCTGATAAAAAAATTTTATTCAGCAGATGTGATTCAACAAAATTATTTAGTGCAAAATGGTCATCTAAAAGAAATGTTAACAGTAAAAATTTATTTTGAACATTTCAGCTATGAGGTTTATCTTAGTTTTTTAAGTTACCTATCCAAATCAAAGTGAAAGATCAATTAAGTTTTGTACCCACCCTTGTTCATAGCTGCCCTAAGGGTGTGATAGCTTTGTGATAAGCAAAGATCCTAACAAACAAAGTTTAATATTTTACTTAAAATTGTTTAAGTGATTTAAAAAAAAAAGGTTTCCAACACAGTTCTTATGTGGTAACATAAAGGTAAAAATTCATTTGCTAAGACAGCTAAAGATTTAAAGTAAAAGTCTTAAGTATTTGACGTGACAATTCTTCATCTCCAAATTGATATACAAATTATCTATGTATTTAACTGAAAAAGTTCCAGCACATTCTGGAGGGCCCCCAAAATGTCCTGTGAACTGTTTTGTGGATATTGGTCCACAGCAAATTTGGCATTTGTCTGACACTAGAAATGTTTTTGAGAAGCAATGTCACTAATGTGTGTTTACTCTTTAAGTAACTTAAGTTTGTTTAAAGTTTAAAGAAAAATTTAGTTAAACTGAATTGGGTTTAGAGATCCTGGTTATGGGAATTGCTACAAGAGGTTAAAAAGATAACTTTTAAATTCAAACAGAGCCTCTTAAAATTATATATCATTCACTGAAGATGTGTCTAGATCTTGACTGTGATAGGTAAAAAAAAAAAAGTGTTTAAAATACTTTCTCAACTAAACAGACAAAACTGGCTTGGGTTAGTAAAAGATAACACAATGGTTATGTTAATTATTTACATGCCAGAGGCTTTTGCTTTGATAAATGAGGTTCAATTTAAATAAGATATGTAAAAAAAATTTTTTTTCAAATAAATATGGGGTGGCCTAATGCAGAGCCATATAGATGTTTTAGCTAACCTTTTTACATTTTATTCAAGAAGTATGTCCTTGATTTCCCTGAGAAAGAACTTTAGATATTAAAACATAAGAGAGACTAGGTAAAAAGTTAAGAGAGTTTTATGTCTGATATAGACAAAAATGCTCCAGTTAAAACTTTTATTTTAAAACTTGGTAAGAGAGTTTTTTATCTTACTCATGAGTTAGTTACTTTTGCTTTTACAGTGAGTTACTCCTTCTAATAAAGTTGTTACTGAGATAGCTCCCCTATTTAAAAAGACTACAAAAATTATTATCAAATAATTGGCTTTTGAGAGTACAGATTCTACATGTCAAACTTTAATTAGTTCTTTTAGAGAGTAAAAAATTATCTGGTTTGTTTTAAGACACTGTCAGAGGTTTATTCTCGATAAATTAAGGTAATACATGGTGCTTCTGGTCTGATAAAAGATTTATTTTGACAAAACCTGATTTAACAAAATTATTATTTTGAACATTTAAGCTACGAGGTTTTATTTTAACCTTTTAAGTTGCCATATTAGAGTTCTAAAGAGCAAAATCTATTAAGAGTTTTATATCTACGCTTACTCATGATAGCTTTGTGATGAGTAAAGATCTTAGTAAACTAAGTTATAATAGTGTGCTTAAACTGTCTAATCAGTTTAAAATAATGCTAAAAAATGGTAAACATTTTATCGTGTCAACACATTATATATTGACTTTCTATAACATATTGGTATATTTTAATAAAGAGCCTTCTAAAATCATATTAAAAAATTCAAGTCAATTCTAATCATTAGATCATCAATTAACTTGGTACAAGTTCTCTCCCTAAATAAATAATTATAGATACATCTGCACATGAAGAACTGACTGCTCATATGGTAAGATTTAAAGCTAAACATTTTTCTTTTTTTATTTATGGGTGTGTGATGACTCCTAAAGTCACTCATACCCTAAAATTTTTCTCATTTTTTTACAAGCATCTTAAAATTTTAAGGCTTGACCTGCCATAGTGAGAGCACTTTACTGGCTCCTGCATTGTTTAATTAAGATCCTGCTATTCAGACTTTTAAGATTAATCCTCATTGATAAAAGCCAATGCTCTCTGACAGATTGATGTAATTCACCTGCCCATGTTTAGTAAACAAAAACATTTTTTTTCTCAGTTGATATTTTTTCTAAATTTATGTGGGTTACAACTCAAACAAGAAAAACTAAAGCCCTTAAGCTCAATTAATAAAAAAGAAGGGGAATGCACCCCCCAGTATTCAATTGGCTAAAGTGTCAATGAAGTAACTATACTAAACCTTTTTAATATTTACAAAAATTCAAATTGTCCATTTATTATATCTCATTGACAAAGCCACCCGCTTTTCCAGTCAGACAGACATATATTTTTTCCTTTTTTCTTTTTCAAGACTGGATGTCCATGTTTTGTTTTCCTTTTATTATGGTGAATGACAGTATTGCTCTTGCAAAATCCACAGAGTCCTTGTTGGCAAGTCCTTACCACAAAGGATGCCATGGCATTATATACTCCAGCTAACCACACCAGCCTATCCAAGTCTTCTCTTTCTGCTGACCTACCACTGCTGACTTCATGCTTGCATGTTTATTGACTGCTCACTTTTCTCCCAATATTCCTCATGTTCAAGGAACCTCACCTAATGTGTATGCACCTCCTCTGTGTTTTGGTACAACACCACCCTATATTTTCATGTCAATTCTTCTCTACCTGGTCCTTGCCTCCTAGTTTTGCTTGTTCCACATAGCTTTTCTATGAAGAAGAAAAATTTCATCAGTTGGCGCTTATGACCACCAGAGGACCAGACATGCTGTGTTTCTTCCCCTGGACATCACATCCACTGACTGCTTCCCTTAGACTTGTTGGTGGTGCGCTAGGACACTTTTATGCCCCTTATGGGACCCTTGATTAGTCTTTTGTTAATGATTACCTTGGGACCCTTTATTTTTAATAAGATTATTGGTTTTATAAAACAACAAATTGACTCCTTGGCATCAAAACCCTTACAAATATATCACCACAGACTTGATTTGGCTGACAGAGGCTTGGCTGAACCTGAGGGTGACAGACCTCTTTTAGGAGCTGCATAAAACTCAGATTTATGCACACCAGCCTTGGCATGGCGTGGGCACCAGTAAGGGATGCAAGGCTAAGCACTGCAGGGGGAGGACCCTATAGTCCGCCTCTGAGTCCCCCGTGAAGCAAACCTGATTTGCATGGAGGTTGGTGTTGGTCATCAGAACTCTTTGCTGTGAGTTTTCCTCACCTTGGAAATAGTGGCTCACCCTCCCCTCCCCAAAAGACACCAAGAGCCGTATAAGATGCGGGAAGATCAGTTCTATATTTACCCTGCAGGAGAAATCAGGTCAATACATCTCCCCTCTGGTTAATGCCCACTTATCTCTTGATAAGATTCCTAGCTTTTACCCTCAATTGCCCACCTCACTTAAATTGTAAAAAGGGAGGACATGCCAGGAGCCAAGGCCTTAGCTAAGACTCTCATATAGCTGGTGAGAGGACATTCCGATCATTGGAACCGAGATTACCATCTAGCTGTTTGGAAAGTTGCTCACACACCTCCCTCCCCCACTACCTTAGCAGAACTTCCTTCTTGTTTATGCATAAATTGTGGCTGTAAAATAAAATTTTCAGAGCTTGATCAGACCTCCTGTCTTGCTCTTTTTCGTGTCTCTTGTCCCCTCCATTCTCTCGCCCCCTACCCTAGGTTTCCATCTATAACCCCGCAGACCGGGGCAGACACCTGCAGATCTGCTTCACCGCCTGTGAAGTGACTCCCCTGCAGGTGGGGAGCTGGGGGCTTGAACCAGGATCCTTATGCTGGTCCTTCTGCTTCACACCTCATGTGCTTAACCTGCTGCACTACCGCCAGACTCCCTATTATCATTAATTCTTACAAATGCCCTAAAAATCATTATCATTAATTACCTTTCTTGATGAAAGTAATGTGACCACATATTTCATATTTCATAGTCCTCTGCCGTCACGGTCCAGGACTGGAACCTTCTTCTCCTATCCCAGAGTTTTTTTTTTTTTAATTTCTTTATTGGGGGATTAATGGTTTACAGCTGACAGTAAAACACAATAGTTTGTACATGTATAACATATCCACATAACAATACAACCCCCACTAGGTCCTCCTCTGCCATCTTGTTCCAGGACCTGAACCACCACAGTCTCTTACTTTGATGCAATATACCAGCTCCACTTCAGGTTCTGCTTAGTGTTTTCTCTTCTGATATTGTTTTTCAAATTCTCCTGTGAATGAGATCATCCCATATTCATCCTTCTGTTTCTGACTTATTTCACTTAACATGATCTCTTCAAGCTCCATCCAAGATGGGCTAAAAATGGTGAAATCACCATTTTTAAAACCTGAGTAGTATTCCATTGTGTATATATATCACAACTTGCTCAGCCACTCATCTGTTGTTGGATACCTGGGTTGCTTCCAGGTTTTGGCTATTACAAATTGTGCTGTTATGAACAAATATATACACAAATTTCTTATTTATTTATATTTTATTTTCCCTTTTGTTGCCCTTGTTGTTTATCGTTGTTGTTGTTGTTACTATTGTTGTTGTTGTTTGATAGGACAGAGAGAAATGGAGAGAGGAGGGGAAGACAGAGAGAAGAGAGAAAGGCACTTGCAGACCTGCTGCACTGCCTGTGAATTAAACCCCTTACAGGTGGGGAGCCAGCAGTTTGAACCGGCAACCTTATGCAGGTCCTTGCGCTTTGCGCCATGTGTGTTTAACCCACTGAGCCACTGCCCGGCTCCCAGATATACACCAGTCTTTTTGGATGGGTGTGTTTGGTTCCTTAGGTTCTATCCCCAGGAGAAGAATTGCAGGATCATAGGGTAGGTCCATTTCTAGCCTTCTGAGAGTTCTCCAGACTGCTCTCCACAGAGGTTGGACCAATTTACATTCCCACCAGCAGTGCAGGAGGATTTCTTTGACCCCACAGTTCTCCAGAATTTGTTGCTGCTATCTTTTCTGGTGTATGATATTCCCACAGGAGTGAAGTGGTGAAGCACAGGTGGCACAAAGTCCAAGGACCGGCATAAGGATCACTTAATCAGAAAATATATATATAAGAAAACATCATCCTCTATGCAGCCATGACATCATCTCCCCAGACAATAATTTGGATCCACCTGCATTTCAGATTTCAGGCTCAGGGGACCTCTTCCCCCTCCATCCTCTTGCTCCTCACTTACCCTTCAGTAGAGACATCAGACTCCAGAAATTCGATTACAGGCCTCTAGCTTTACATCCAGCGACTTAAACTCTCAACCACAGCACTCAGCCGTGCCGAGGGAAGGTTTCTAGTAATCTTAGCTTCTATCCATAATCATGAAAACCTGCAAGGACCCATTTCCTGATTCCACTCACACCTTTCAGATGTTTTCCATTCTACATCTCTTGCCTTCTTTCTTTTTGGGGGCTTAGTGCATGCACAGTTCCACCACTCCGAGTGACTTCCTTTTTTTTTTTTTCTCTTTAGATAGAGTACTAGACACTTGCAGTGCTATGTCACCATTCATGAAGCCTCCCCACCTTCCCCACATGTGAAAAGTAGGAGCTTGATCCAGGGTCTTCACATATGTTAAAGATATGATAAACTATGCCATACCTTTCAAACTATAAGTCCTAGTCTTAACTTGTTTTGGTTGCTCTCTCTCTTCTTTTTTTGATTTTTTATTAATATTTATTTATTCCATTTTGTTGCCCTTGTTGTTTTATTGTTGTAGTTATTATTGTTGTCAGTGTTGTTGGATAGGACAAAGAGAAATGGAGAGAGGAGGGGAGACAGAAAGGGGAAGAGAAAGATAGACACCTGCAGACCTGTTTCACTACCTGTGAAGCGACTCCCCTGCAGGTGGGGAGTCAGGGGCTCGAACTGGGATCCTTCCACCAGTCCTTGTGCTTTGTGCCACATGCACTTAACCCACTGTGCTACCACCGGACTCCCTCTCTCTCTCCTTTCTTTCTTTCTTTCTTTCTTCCTTTCTTCCTTTCTTTCTTTCTTTCTTCTTTGTATATATAGAAGCAAAGAGACATAGAGAGTAGAGAGACTACAGAAATAAATTCATTTTCTAAATTTATAAGTAACACTGAGTCACAAAAATATTTTGTTATTATGTTGTAAATGTTTTAGATAGTAATCTTCCCTCACACATATGGTGTATAAAATTCTAAAGTTTTATTATGTAAAAAAATCTCTGGATTATTTCTCTCAGAGCAATGCATTATTCTTGTGTCCATTTCTCAGCCTGATTTTTTAATGATTATTTAAAAATCAAGCTTGTCTATTTTTCAGATAATAGGCATAAATAAGTAAATTGATTTTATCTTATTTTTATTTTATATTACTATTATTATTTAGTCCTGTTTGGGGCTTCACTGCTCCAAACTGATTTTTTTCACATAAGAAAAGACAGAGACAGAGGGAGTGAGGGAGGGAAAGATGCCATAGCACTGAAGCTTCCCTCAGTGTGATGGGACTAGGCTCAAACTGGGCTGCTTCACTAATTATCTTTATAATTCTTCAGTACTCTAATGAGATAAAATTTGAGTAGATACTTAACAGGCAATGAAACCTAGTTTTAAAGGATTTTGTTTTAGAAACTTGCATTTTGTGAAGCTTGATTTTTACCTTTTTGCTGCAGATATAATTTAGGTGCACTGTCAGCAAGCAAATGGTAGGATGTTGAAAATAGGATGCCACTACAGCAAAAATGCATGTTTCCTTATTTTTCAAGATAGTGACTTTCATATCTAACTTTCCCTTGAAACAATACTTTATACTTTCAATATTTTATGTTGATATTGCAACTCATCAAATATGAGCTTTTCTTTTATTGTCTCTCTGTCTTCTTGAGTTTGTTGTGTTATTTCCCTTTGTCTGTGAACCTATTCAGAAACAAGAAATTTTTATGCTATCTCATTTCATCTCCACTAGGAAAGAACCATTATGCCAATTTTCCACTGCATGCCACTGCATTACAAAGCTAATAAGAGTTCAACTTTAAATTTAAATCCAGATATTTCTCACTTAAAAATCCCACGAACTCTCCATTATATAATGCTAGATTTCTAATACTTCACTTCAGTCTCTTTCTCTTTGTTTATTTTTCTACATATTCCTGTTTAACTGGATTTACCCCCTCTAGATAAAGGTATATATTTATGGTTTTATCTTTCCATCTCTTTCCTTTTTCATGTTCCTCTTCTAAACTGCCACTACTGAACTAAGTTTCAGTTTCTAAGAATATATTATCATTTAGTCAGTCTAATCAATTCATTTAATAATTCAACAAATATTTATTTGAAAACATCTCTTATGGGCCAGTCTACTCTATGAGACTCACAAAATGAAAAGCTATGTAGCACACACCTTCTATTCTAGAGCTCATGATCAACTTTGAGAAACTAGTTATAGCAGAAAGTATTATGCAAACCTCAGTCTCAAGAGGACAGGACTTTCTAATTGAGCCCTAAAGTAGCAATGTAACCTGAGATTCCTAAGTTGTGTTGAGCTCAAATGATACCAGTGCTCTGCCAGTAGCTTAGTATGTTATAACTGAATTTGAAAAAATTTTAAAAATTAAAGGACTGTGATGAGAGACACACAGCTCCCATCCTGTTACAGCTCTCTTGTCCTTCTGAAGCAATAATCAGTAATTTAAGACTTATTACAGGTGTTTTTGTAAGAGAAAGCTTGAGGAGGCAGCTGCTAAGGGAAAGAGTACTCTTGAAAAAGAACATTAACAACCCTTCTTCCTTCACCCTACAGGTAGCCTAGAAGGGGAGCCGGAGAGAAAGATGTCTGCATTCTGCACCAGTATCTCCCTTTCTACCTTACTACTAATGCCATAAAATGCAGGTGAATGCAGGTGTGCACACCTGGAGACTATGGCTGAAGTTGGCATCCCCTGAACTCATCATAAATCCCCTCTCTCTCTCTCTCTCTCTCTCTCTCTCCTCTCTCATCTACAAGCCTCTAAAGCATGTATTCCCTCCTTTCTTTTTTAAATATTTTTTTCCCTTTTGTTACCATTGTCGTTTATTGTCCTTGTTGTTGTTATTGCTATCATTGTTGGATAGGACAGAGAGAAATCGAGAGAGAAGGGGAAGACAGGGGGGAGAGAAAGATAGATGTCTGCAGATCTGTTTCACTGCCTGTGAAAGGAACCCCCTGCATGTAGGGAGCCTAGGTCTTTATGCTGGATCCTTGCCATCTGTCCCTGCCCTTTGCGCCATGTGCTCTTAACCCACTGTGCCACTCCCCCACTCCCCTTTCCTTTCCTTTCTATCCCTGCTTTGTCTCAGAAAATGCTTGTCTCCCTGAAACATGCCTTTGTCTCTTGTAGTTCTTCCATGTAGTTGTCAGTCTAGGACTACCAGTGGAGCTTAAAGGGGACCACTGTGCCCTTTGTTCTGTTCCCTCTTGCTCTCCAACTACAGTTTTCTCTGAGTAGCAGAGATCATGATCCAGAAGAAAGAAGAGCTGAAGAACCAGGATCCCTCTCTGCTTTCTCCCTAAATCCAGTTACTGGTTTTCCAGCCCTTTACCGCACTTCATTTGTGTAAAAATTCCTTGAAAACTGAGAGGTTGTGTTGGGTGGGGATTATAGCTTCTGCCTCTACTGAAGGTTCAAATGGAAATAAATAAGAATTTCCTATCATGAAAAAGTTGGTGTAATAGGGTTTGGCTTTCTGTGCCACTGAGCTGTAGGTCTGTTGGATGACAGGTAAGGGAAAGCAGCATCCACCCCCCAAGAAAGCCAGCAGCCATTCCACTAGTACTCCCTCCCTACTTGACTTGCAAAAAAGGCATAAAATGCAGATGAAAGCAGATGTGAGCACTTGAAGAACAAAGTCTGAATCATGTCCCCTGAGGGTCCTGCCCTTCCTCTGAAGGAATTAGAAAACCTGCTGGGGGAAAGCTTTGGGAGTGGTGAAGCAGGGCTGCAGGTGTCTCTCTATCTCTCTCCCTATCTCCCCCTCCCCTTTCAATTTCTGGCTGTCTCTACCCAATAAATAAATAAAGGTAATAAAAAATTTAAAAAAAAAACTTGTTAGACTGGGAAGCTTGGGGCCTTCGTTTCTCTCTCTCTCTCTCTCTCTCTCTCTTTCTTTCTCTCTCTTCTCTCTTCTCTCTTCTCTCTCTCTCTCTCTCTCAGGACTTTGACCTTACTTTCTCCCAGTAATGCTCATCTTCTTCCCTGAAACATGACTGAGGTTTTTTTTTTTTTGTTTGTTTGTTTTTTTATTCTTCCACATAGAAATCAGTCTAGAACCCCACGTAGCCACGTGGGAAAAATGGGGTATTGCTCCAGTTAGCTGCTCACTCTCTCTCAACAGATTCCCCCTTTGGCATCGTAGCTAGTTATAAATATGCAATGCTAAGTAAGCATGAACACTTAGTATTCTAGAGGGCCAGGAGATCATGCAGAGGTTAGAACACCAGACTTTCATATCTGAGTCTCCAGAGGCTCCAGCTTCAGGTTTGAGCAGTGCTTTTGGGTCTCTCTCTCTCTCTCTCTTAAATAATAATAAAAAAAAACTAAAATAAGAGATTGCAAGTCACTTTTAAAAAAGGTTGAGCATTACATTTTACAGAAGTTTACCAAATATCTGAAAACCAAAATTGCTTATTTTATATAATGTAGGTCCTAAAGTACCTTGTAAAAACTTTTCTTTCTTAGCTGAATTAAAAATTCTTTAAATGCTACTTTAATGATCAATGGATTTATTATAAGAAACTATTAAGTTCTATCTGTGTTATTGAGTTTGCACTGATGAGTTCCCAGACCCAATTCCAGAGCAGGTAGATATTTTCTCACACAGAGAGGCAATCTGAAAATTCACCTCAGTTCTGACACTACCAGAAAATAGTGTCAGGTTTCACAAGCTTTATTTCAGATATCAGCTGCAAGCCCCAGGGCTTCTGATTACTGGCTACACGTGGGAGGTCTCCGGGATCTCTTCCTGGAACTTCACTGGCTACTGAAGAAGGGCAAATGCTAGAAGAAGAAGAAGTTGCTACTCTGAAATCCGAATTACAACTGTGCTTCTCTCCAGCTGGCTCTGAATCAGAGATTCCCAAGACACCCTTTAAAATTTACATTTTTGCTAGAATGGCACATAGAACTCAAGAAACCTTTTAATGTATTCAATCACTGATTTATTACTAAGGACATTAAAGAATATGAATCAATAACTAGCTAGAAGTGGTGCCTAGAGCAAGAAGAGGAGACAACACAGGGAGAGGACACGTCACACATTTCAACCAAATTTCATGTTTCCCAACTTGGAAGCTATCAGAAATCCTCTTCTTGGTGTTGTTATTTATTTATTTATTTATTTATTTTACCAAAGCATAATTAGATCAAGCCATTAGCAAGTTATTAGCAACTAAACTCAATTCTTAGTCCCACCCTTTTCAGTGAAGAATTTCTTCAGGGAAATGTGGAGATGGAGAAAGGATCTGGAAATTCCATCCCTCCATTCTTTGTTCTTGTTTCTCAGGCAACCAATATACCTACCTACCCTCAGGTGTTTTCCAAAATTACCTTCATTAATATGACAAGAGATACCTTCTCACTCACCACATTTAGGATGTTCTTTTGGGAGCTGTGATCAAATATGAATGAGAAATCTATTTTAGCCATCAGAATTGAAGCCCAATGTGAGCCTGCTGCCTAGTGCTGCAAGAAACACAAACTCTGCTACATAAACTTTTGAAAAGGAAAAAAAAACACTATTGGGGAGTCGGGCTGTAGTGCAGCAGGTTAAGCGCAGGTGGTGCAAAGCGCAAGGACAGACATAAGGATCAGGGTTCCAGCCCCCCAGCTCCTGGGTACCCACCAACGGGGGAGTCACTTCACAAGTGGTGAAGCAGGTCTGCAAGTGTCTATGTTTCTCTCCCCCTTTCTGTCTTCCCCTCCTCTCTCCATTTCTCTCTGTCCTATCCAACAATAACGATATCAATAACAACACCAATAATAACTACAACAATAGAGCCACAAGGGCAAAAATAAGTGAATAAATAAATAAATATTTTTTAAAAGATTAAAAAAAACACTATTGATACAGAAAAGTCCAGGAAGGAGTTAGTAATTTAGTCAGTCTTCTTCTAATGAGAGTCAGTATTTATACAGGCCAATGTTGGAGTGATTTGAAAAGCCAGGAGCTAGATTTTGTGACATGCAGGGACAACTTCAAGACCTTTAGATCTTCCTACCTCCTGGATCATCACTCCCCAAACTTATGTCTACTAGAAAATCTACATTGCTCTTAACCTTCACTATTTCAAAATCACTAAGCCTGGGGCCAGCAAAATCAATAGTTCACTTGAATGGTATTATAAGGCTTTGCCATATGCACAACACAGTTGCTATCCTAGCACCCACCAGAAACTTCTTGGTGTTGGAGTTCATCCCCCAGGCTACCATCTGAAAAAGTCAGAGCAATGAAGACTAGGTGATGTCAAAAACAAAACATAAAACTGAAACAAAAACCCTGGAGAAATAGGGTGGGATTTGAATGCCAACCATTCTTCTCTTTCTTTTATTGTCAAATTTAGGTTTAGCTTACTAACTGCTTATAGAGTAATGAGATAACCTTACTTCTTCTCCTACTCACATATCTGACAGTTCAGACCTTTTGGGATCACTGTATCAGAATAACCAAAATATGGATTTCATGTAAATCACAAGTTTATGGAAGTTGCTCTTCACTTTGTCTCTATTAGAAAGGTAGCATTGCCATTAATGAATACCAACTGTGCAAACCTGAATTTTGCACCACTTCCACTGTGCAATACTTGCTTGTCCCTCAGTCTGCCCCTTCTCTAAGTCTTAATTAAATTGGCTCTCTCCTTCCTATATACACTGTTATCTCAGCAGCAGTACATTTCTACTTCTTTCAGAATCCAATTTTGCTAATATTTGTCCCATCCCTTTTTCTAGAGCTCCATAGAATGACTAACAGAGGCCCAGCTTATTCCCAAGGTTTGAGTGTAATAACTAAGATACTTTCCTTTAAAGTACTGACCCTTTTGTTTATAGTAAGAATTTTATAGATGATGGGAAATCTTAATTACAGTAATATAAATATAGTTGGGCAAATCTTAATTAGCACAAATCAGAGGTCGGCATACTATGTCCTACAGATCAATTTCAGTAGCTGTTTTCATAAATAAAATTTTATTGGATAAAGCCACATTCACCCACATATTATTTTCTGTGGCTACTTCAATGGTACAACAGAGGTAAGTCTTGCATGCAGCATTAGATTCACTCCAGAGATGCATGCCTTAAAATGAGGGAGGGTCTGTTATTTTAGCTCCAACACTACAAGGAAACATCAAAGCACTGGAGAAGCTCTATGGATGGCAGAGCAGTGCTGTGGTATCTCTCTAGCTCTCTCTTTTACCTGTTCTTCATACTCTATATAGCTATAGTAGAACAAAAGGAATAAAAAAAAAAGTTGGTCTTGCAGCAGTGGAATCATGCAAACTCAAGAACCTGAAAATGCTCAATAAAATAAAATAAAATAGTTACAAATGAGATTTTTTTTCATCTACAATGCAGAAAATGTTGACTTAACCTTTCCTGGAACAGAAAAAAACAAAACAAAACTTGTTGACTTCTGTTCTAAGCTAATGCAAACTATACTGTGTCCCCCTTCACACCCCTATCTATGATTTCTTTAGAAGGGAGTATAAACCCCAATTCTGGCCATTCTTTAAGAAGAATTTAGGAAAGAATTATTGGTGAAAGAAACATACAGGCTGTTACTATTCCTCTCCTTTTAGATGAGTGAGTATGTGGATAAGAGATCTAGAATACTACAGCTGTTTTTCACCCAGCCCAAGAATAATCCCAATTGGTCAAAATCAGAGTCACAAGATTTTCCAGGGATGTGGAGCTAAAATCTCCAGAACTTTCATGCCTGGACAGTGTTACATATATATTTTTTTCTCTTTTTCTCATATGAGATGATTATGTATTCACTGTTAACCATGAAACTTCTCTCTCTTTCACTACCAATATTGAGGAAATGTTCATTTACAGGATTATTGTCACAAGGGCACATGTCAATATTTCCCGAAATTAGGTATCAAAAATTTTCACCCTCAACCAAAACATATCCCATTTCACAATAAGAAGTAATCCCCCCCTTAGTAATCCTCCCACTCCCTTCTGAATCCCTGAATCTGTTGTGATAGACTATAGTTTATGATTCAACTTGTATTGTTCTTTGCTTTGTTTCTTAGCATCCATCTATGAGAGAGATCAACAATGAGCCCCTATTCTTTTTATTTTTATTTATTTTTTTTTTGCTTTGCTTTGTTTCTTTGCTTCTACTCCAGGGCTCTACCACTCTGGACTGATTTTTTTCAGATAGAGACAGCAAGATGGAAAGGTAGAAAGGAAGAGGGAAAGAAATCACAGTACTGAAGTTTCTTTCAATGCATTGGGATCAGACGACCCCACACAGTATCCAAATGAGCTATTTTGCTGACCCAACAATGAAACCATTTTAACTGATATAAGAACACTACCAAAATGTTGCCTCTACACGGTCCCCAAGTTTTCTTACATTTCTGACACCATCATTTTCTTTTATTTTCTTTCTTTTCTTTTCTTTTCTTTTCTTTTCTCTTCTCTTCTTTTCTCTTCTTTTCTTTTCTTTGCAGCATGTTTTAGTCTCTGAAATCATTATCTTATTTAGGTGCTTTTACTGTTCATTAGCTTTCTTCACAACTATAGTTACACTTCCTTTAAAAATATTTTATCAGTATTATTCAGTCCTGAATCTCTATCACTCTGTTTACCCTGCCATGCAGAATACCTCACAAATACTTTACGAAGGAGGTAGAATTGGAATTAGGAAAAAAGCCATCCAGGTGTTGAAAAAAGAGGAGATGGTGAATTTTCAAGAGAGTTACACAGAATAGATGTAGACTGATATCTGGAATTGTGAATGTGTACTGTGTGATCAGACTTTTCTACAAGGCTTTACTGAGATTTTAGTTGTACTGTAGACAGTCAGGAAAATGGTTTAGGAATGACCTTAATTAGGGTGAGAGCGATGACCAAACCACAGGACATAAAGATCTAATTAGAGTGTGTAGGCAAGGTTTTGACTATTTGAACAATAGTAATATCCAAGGAAGTCTCATAGTATGTGGACGAAGGGGAAAAAGATCTTAGACATCTGTCTCTTGACCCAACTGATTACAATTTATCATTATTCAATGCAAATTGTCTTCCTAGAGTAGGGTAGTGAGATAGAATTTGGAGGTTAGGAAGATAAAGATCTTCTCCTGATCTTGGAAGAAAGGGTCATCAAAAGTTCTTAAGATGACCTAGGGAGTTGACTTCTACCTACAGGGCCAAACTCAAGTGTGAAACAAAAGGTCAGCAAGTGTGTGCCCCCTCTAAACTCGATTCTAGCTATGTAGACCTAATTTGATTAGTGATAGATGCAGACGAAGGTTAAAAAATCTGCATTTTATTTTCTCTCAAAACCAAAAGGTTTTAAATGCTCACAACATATATAGATGTTCAATTAATACTAGGCTAATAATCAGTCAGGTGAAGGGCAAACAAAGCTTCTGCAGCAGTAGATAGAATTAATAAATGACAAACACCTTTGTAACCCGGTGGCACTAAGGCTCAAGTTCAGGGGCCCACGGTCACTGCAGCTGCCATATTCAGAAATGGGGAAAGAAAACTCCTGGCTGCTACCCATAGGTAAAGATGGAACTTTGAGGGGTTGGATGGTAGCGCATCAGGTTAAGCACACATAGTTTAACACACACGAACCAGTTCAAGGACCTCAGTTTGAGCCCAGGCTCCCCATCTGCAGGGGAATTCCTTCGAGAGTGGTGAAGCAGGTCTGCAGGTGTCTATCTTTCCCTCTCCCCTCTTATCTTCCCCCCCCTCAATTTCTCTCTCTTATTCAACAAGAACAGCAATAACAATAACAATAATGACAGCAACAACAACAACAATGGAAAAAAGATAGCCTCTAGGAGAAATGGATCTGTAGTGCTGGCACCTAGCCCTAGTGATAAACCTGGAGGCAAAATTAAAAAAAAAAAAAAAAAAAAGATGGTACTTTGGACATAGTCTACAAGGCAGGACTAATACAGGAGCAAGTCAACCTGTGACTTGAATCTCAATTTATTCACATGCTACAGGCACTTAAAGTTGAGCTTTATGTTTATATATCAAGGAATAAAAAAAATAAATGTAAAGAATTAAAAATCCATTTGGATAGGGGGCATTATTCAGGGAATAAAGAGACAGGGACCTCTTTACCTTAAGTGGAAGTGTGATCAATGTGCCAGCCCTTGGTTTATCTCATATAAGTGTTTGCACATGACTAAGTAAATACACCTGTCTGTTTTAATTAGCAGGCCAATGGGACCGAATAAGCCTGGAAAACAATTACTTCCCAAATGTTATAACAAGTAAAATCCTCCCTTTTAAAATTAATTATTTTTTTTTATAATGCAGTGATGTTGAGCTGGTCCTAAAGTTATGGACATCAACTTCAGCAAGACTTGGAAACAATGTCTGAAAAAGTGAATTGTGAGCTCCTACCTTTCTCTCAATCCTTACATTTATTCTTAGGGTCAATCAAGGAACTATCCAGGAACTACTGCTTCTCTCTACTTGTTCTCAATCTACCTGGCATTAGTTCATAACATTGGAAAAAGAGTAACAACTGTGAACAGAAAACAATCTTTGGGACTTGATCATCTACCTAATAAAGGGAAAAAAGAAGAAAGATTGTGCATGTGTGCTGATAGAAATCTGAGAACACCTAATAACTTCTGTACAATTCTTGGCAAAGCCTATCTCTTTCCTGCCTCAGGATGTAACAGTCTACAAATAAGAGACCTTGTGAAACACTGCTTACAAAATACTTATGTCTTTGCTACTCAATTTCAACTACACAGAAAGAGACCGGAATAATGACTTATTTGTAAGAATGATTATGCCAAGAGATCTGAATCTGCTAAATAAAAAGAAGCAACAACACTGAGGGGATTGTACCAGGTAAATTCACATCTCAGGCATTTAACACTCTAGTTGGATGCTTTGACTTAACTATAAAAATTCTTTCAGTCTGATTTATTTCTGAGGCATTACTATTTTTTTCAACAGTATCTTCATTCTTACTGCCAGAATCATAGTCATTGCCAATAAGTATGTAATATCTATGACATGTCACTTTACTAAATATTTTGAAAGATTTATCCCCAAGAATTAAAAGAAAATACTATGAAGTAGGTAGTATTTATAATTCTCATTTACTTTACTAGGGAAAATAAGATTCAGAATAACTAAAACTTTGATTACAACCCCACAGCTAATAAATGCTATCATCAACAATTAAACCTTGCTCACATGTGAGGTTAGACCCTATACCTTAGTCATTATATTTGAAATAACTTGCCTTTTCTCCCTAAAGAGGTGATTTCCTGAAAGACAATTTTAGAGGTTGGAATTATTAAAAGATTTTCTATTTCTTTTTACCTGGACTACCTTTCTCTTAAATGGGTTCAAATATGAAAAAAAAAAAAAAAAAAAAAAAAGCTGGCCTTATGGAAATTCCATATCTCTGACACTCAGTTTTGAACTTTCCTCTACAACTTAACACTGAAATTAACTTTTGAATATGCCTAATGGTTATCCCTCTTTTCAACAGTCTTTACCTTCTCCACATCACTACTAGCCTCCCAAAGACCCAGAATACCTGGATCTAGAATACATGGCCTTCCCCTTAGGAAAGAAAAACTTGGCAAGGGATAATCCATTATGAAGTTCTAGTTTATAAACTCTAAATGCTATACATCTCCCCCACCCCCTGCTTCAGTAACTGACAATAACACATGAAGAACCCACATAGCAATTACCAAAAATCTAGGAAACTCTGCCAACATTTCATATAATTATTTCGTCTATAGTAAAGACAGACAAAACAGGTAACCAGTTACAATAAGCCAATTATAGGTCCCAACCAAGGGTTAAATGTGACCCAGGTTTATGATGGCATGAGGTAAGGGATATAATGAGAAGTAAGAAAAATAGTTTTCTATCTCCTGACTTTTCCTCACTCAAGACCTTCTGCCAGATCCTACATGTTCAAGCATTAGAAGGCAAGATTTTTAATGGGTTGGCTGCCATTCCCCAGAGAAATACAACTGAGCTGGATCTGGAGTTGGTTTGCAACTAATAAGGTTCGAGTAAATGCCCAAGCCCAGATAGAACAATAATATATGACCATTCAGAGTGAATTAAATTCCCTTAATTCACATCATCCATTTAAAATAATAAATTCCCAGTACATTATACTTTAATAATGTATCTGATTCTTCAATGAGGGTAAAAAGCAGTAGATGGGAATGAGTCACTTGGCTCATACTACTGCTATTTCCTTTTCCCACATATTTTTGATCCCTGGATCTAGTTTCCAGTATGGAAAAGGAGTTGCTCACGTAAACAACAAGCAGTTCTGCAGATACCAATTGGGTATCTTATAGTTTAACTCAATTCTATCTACTTAGAGATGGCATCAGATGTTATAGGGTAAGGGTTCAGTGTTATGAGAGGGCCCCACATTGTTGACTACACTGAAAAACCTAATAGGTACGATCCCAATATCTCAATATTTGCATAACAAAAGACAGTTTAAAATTTTTATTTATAAAATGGAAATATTGACAACACTATAAAAATAAGAGGGGGTACATTTTCACACAATGCACACCCCCAGAACTCCATATCCAACACCCTCCCTTGATAACTTTCCTGTTCTTAATCCCTCTGAGAGTATGGACCCAGGATCATTGTGGGGTGCAGAAGGTGGAAGGTCTGGCTTCTGTAACTGCTTCCCCCCGAACATGGGTGTTGGCAGTTGTCATCAGTAATAAATATGCCCGGGAAGTGGCACAGTGGCTAGAGCACTCGACTTGAAAGCATGAGGTCCAAAGTTTGATCCCCAGTGTCACATTTTCCACAATGATGCTCTGGTTCTCTCTCCCGCTGATAAATTAGTAAGTTCTTTAAAAATAAACCATAGTTTATAAGAATATTTGTTGTTTTCTGGTAAATCTATTCTAATACTAGTCTTCTATATGTCTCTGGGATGTTTTGTAGGAAATTTAGAATGATATAGCACATAGTGATTTCAGTTAAGGTTGTATACCACACACAAGATGGAATTCTTAAGACTTGTCTCAGTCAACTGTTGGGGCATATCTGAAATGTGTGTCTGAGTAAAATTTGTATTAATAGCTGTTATCTCTGTACATTGGCACACAGGCCTCATATCCAGACAAAAAAATAAGGTGCATATTGTAATTTTCATACTTTTATCTATTTTTCTGTTTTCCAAGTTAATGGGCTTCTCATTAGTCAGCAGTATAGAATATATTTCATCCTGAATATCAATAGGCTAAAAAAAAAGTTGTATTCTAATTTCTTTTAAAAAACAAATCTAGGGCATTTAAGATCTAACTTGTAAGAATGCATTCTATAACAGCACTAGTGGGATTTGTTACTATAAACTTCTTTAAAGTTACATCATCCTATATTGAATATAATTACAAAGTACTGTAAAAAGATTTTTTAAAAAGTCATGGAATACACTTCAGTGTCAAAATTCAATGGTGTGAAATTATCTGCAGCTTGGCAATTGTTAACAATCAAGCCTTATCTCTAAAGGTTTCATTTCTACAGGTTATCAGAGTTGATAAGCATAGGAAAAAGAAATTGGTTCCAACCTATCGAGATTAAGCTAGTCTTATTGAGAGGGTTATAATACACAGATGGAAGAAAGGGCTTGTAACTAATCATACGTTTCATCTGTAGTGGATTCTAATAATAGTGTAACATAAAGCAACTAGTTGGAAGAAATGAAAGGAGGGAATCTGAAGGAATCTTTCTTGAAAAAATATAGTTCTCAGGAAAAGAAAAATGCCTGTGCTATGCCCCGGAGGATCTGCTCTACCCTGCATTTTTGATAAAGAAGATATTTCAGATAGTGTGCTCCAGAATCTAGTTCCAAGGAAGCTGCTTATGAATTTATTCCAGCCAGAAATACCAAGCTATAAGCAATGCTGTGTTGGCTGCAATAATACTGGAAAAGTTCAAAGAGCTCATAGAAAAGCCAGAGGGTGACAGAAGAATGGAGGATGGAGGTAGTGAAGTGAGCTGATTTGATTGTACATGATTCTGTCATAAGAAATGAAGGCAGAGGGGCTGGGTGGTGGCACATGGTTGAGTGTACAATGTGCAAGGACCAGGGTTCGAGCCCCTGGTCCCCAACTGCCGGGGGAAAGCTTTACAAGTGGTGAGGCAGTGCTGTAGGAGTCTCTCTGTCTTTCTCCCTCTCGATCCCCCCCTTCCCTCTCTCAATTTCTGGCTGTCTCTATAAAATAAATAAAGATCAAAAACTTTATAAAAAAGGAAATGAAGGCAGTATCCTGCATCCATTATTACATATTTTATTTGCATAACACTTTAAAATGTTTTTGCTGCATAGTTTTCACAACTTTCAGTTTATTTTATCGACATGCCTTCCCTTAGAGATAGTTCAGAGAAACTTGCATAAAATTCGTAGCACTTTGTAAGAGAAGGAATGAAAGCAAAGAGGAGTAAAGTGATTTCTCCAATCAAAGAGAAACAATTGTGGAATTAGAACTTCTCCAGGATTCTGACTCTTTCAATTACCATTTTTTCCTAGAATGCCACTAAATTTGACAGACACATCTGGCAACCACTCAAATGCAGGTAATTAAATTTTTAAATCCAGCTAATTTTTATTGTTCAGCCTTCCCTCCTCTTAATCTCTGATCAGCTTCCAGTCACTTCCCCACTCACTATTCCTTCCTAAAGCCAATCATGACTATGTGAAGATGGAAATGAAATTGTCATTAGCACATTAGCATTTGCTTGTTCTGTTTTATTAACCCAATATAATTCTAAATTTAGACTAGACTGATATCGAGAAAAAAAAAAAAAGACAAATCAATTTTCATTGTTACCATTCCTGGGACATAATAATAAGTCCACACTTTATCAATAGCTGTTGATTGTATATAACATAGCACAATGGAGGAGACAGAAGCCATAGAAGCACCATCCTACTTATTTAACATCTTTGAGCCTTAATATATTTAACTTCAAAGTACAGTATAGGATCATCCCGATATTAAAGCAATTTTGGAACTCTCACATGATACAATATACAAAACTCAAAAACAGTTTAACAGTTGTCATCCCCTCTATATCAAATCAGTTGCAAAGTGGTCTATGGTACAAATCCACCAGTTATTCAAGTAAAATTAGCAGGAAGATATGTCTGAAATATGATTAAATTACATTTAAAATATATTCAGAAACACAATGGCTAGTGCTATCAAACTGTAAGTAATCTGTTTTTGATAAACAAAATATTATATAATTTGAATATTTATTAATAAAGTTATGATATAATTAAGTCAGAAAGACATTTCATCTTTGTTGCAGTGTATAATTTATTAGCCAAGATGCTGTAGTTTTCTTGAGGTGTCAACCCAACTATAGTTCTTAAATATTTAATCAAATATTAATCTCAGTGTTCTCATGAACTTATAAAGGTAAATGAGTAGAAGTTCACAATGAGTTTTTAATTTAAGTAGGGATAATTATCCCAGATAACTTGGGCAGACTTGATTCAACTAGTGAGAAGACCTTAGTAGTAAAGTTTAGGGACAGAGAAGATAGCAGAGTGGTTATACAAAAAAAAAAAAAATTATTTTTATTTTTTTTGCCTCCAGGGTTATCACTGGGGCTCAGTGCCTGCACTATGAATCCACTGCTCTTGGAGGCCTTTTTTTTTTTTTTTTGCCATTTTGTTGCCCTTGTTGTTGTGCTTGTTATAGTTATTGTTGTTGCTGCTAGATAGAACAGAGAGAAGTCTAGAGAGGAGGGGAAGACAAAGAGGAGGAGAGAAAGATAGACACCTGAAGACCTGCTTCACCGCTTCTGAAGTGACCTCCTGCAGGTGGGGAAAAAAGATTTTTATGCCTGAGACTCCAAAGTCCCAGATTCAGTTCTTCAGAAACCTCGTAAATCAGAGCTTAGAGTGCTCTGGTATCTCTCTCCTCTTTATCTCTTTCTTTATCATTAAAATAAAACAGAAGCAGTCTGCAGTGATAAAGTGCAGTGATAAAGAAGATATTTCAGACAGAGGATCTGACTCAGTAAGTGCAGTAAGCAAGTAGAAAGACCTGAAAAACACACCATAAAGTACTTAATCAAATGTTTTCTACTTAGACCTTCCCTCAATCACTTTAAGTCTAACTTTGTCAGATAAAGTAAGAACTACAAAAGCTGAAGAAGGACAAGAGACTGGCAAACTTTAATGATGGACCTTTTGATCACTACTAGGCCACCACCTCATCTGGGGCTCTAGTCAGGAAATTCTGGGATTCCTACAGAGATATGATAGACCTAGACCTCTAATAAATCCTTTCCTCCACCCTCACTAGTCACTTACATTAGGAACACATGATGATAGGCCCTCTTGGAGGCCTCTACATAACCTTGCCCACAATGTAGAACAACAATGGTAGTGACTGCCCCACTCTCCTCAGGGAGGCTGGGTCCTATTTATCCTATAAATATGAATAGACATGAGTCCTAGGTCAGATCAATTGGGTTTACAGTTAGCGGTATTTGTATACTTTTCCTATATTTGGGAGCTACTCTCTGGCCTAATCCAATTTTCTAGTCCTATTCTCAACTCTGACATCATCTTCCTAGACAATATTTTTTAGCATACCTGCATGTTATCTACTGGGCTTAGGCAAAAATTAGTGAAGACATGGGCCCCTTGGAATATACTTAAAATAGACCTCCTAGCTTCTTCCAACACCAGGACCTTTACTGCTCTATTCTTACCTTTAGGTTCTCAATTATTAAACGTTTTGTTCTAACTGATATCTTTATGCTTTTCAGCCACCAAGTTGCAGATGTCACCATGACACCAATCTGACTTCCCTGAGTAGATGACCTCATCAATGTGTCCTGGAACCTCACCTCCCCAGAACCCTATCCCATTAGGGAAAAATAGAAACATACTGGGGATATGGATTGACCTGTCAACATGGATGTTCAGTGGAGAAGCAATTACAGAAAGCAGACCTTCCACCTTCTGCACCCCATAAAGAATTTTGGTCCATAGTCCCATGGGGATAAAGAATAGGGATGCTTTCAGTGGAGGACATAGGCTATAAAACTCTGCTGGTGGGAATTGTATGAAATTGTACCCTTGTTATCTTACAATCTTGTCAATCATTATTAAATCAATGATATAAAATTTAAAAATATACATATCTACTTTTTAAAGTAGGGATCAGATTTCCCTAAGGAAAAAAGAAATTCTGCCTATGGACTACAACTTTAACTCACTCCTGAGAATTCTAGACTGGTCTTCTTGACAGTTTGTCCTATACATATACTTATATATACATATACAATTATACATATACTTGCATACATATGTGTGTGTAAAATATTATATCTATCATTGTAAAAATTTAACTACTGTTAATGTAAATGCATATGTGTATGTCTACATATATCTGTATGTGTGTATGTGTTTAAACATTATTACTTTGCTCTTTTGCTTATCAAAAGAGATCCTTATGGAAAATATATCAGGTTTTTACTGTTTTTCTATGTGCTAGAGGTCTTGGCTTACTTTATCTGACAAGTATAAGTGAAATGTGAACACTTAACGAGTCTTAGTGATTGACTAGGTTTTCAGTTGGCTCACAGCCTAACAAGCTGGGAACCTCTTAAGAATTTTAAGAGCAAGGGTGGATAAGTCTTCTGTCTTGCTGCTGCTGAGAACAGTAAAAGCACTTCTTGGATTTGTGAAAAGGTATACCTCAGTCTTTCCTCAGCCCTTTCCCACATTACCTATTACCAGATTTCACTGTCATTTTGATTCATTCAAAACCTTAATTACTGTTTAGGAGCAAGCTTTAGAAATTGTTAAAATCTTAATGGGTTCAAATAGCTATTTCTTTGTGGGCCCAAAGACTCAGAAAAACAAATTCCAAAGTAATATGTCCTTGCTCCTTTCATTGTCAGATAAACATAATCATTACTTTCAGGGTTGAGGATATACTCTTTCTTGCTCCTCCTATTCTCCCAGACACCCCTCATTGTCCCCCAAATTATATCCAGCATAATACTGCAATGAGGCCACCACTCAGCTGTGAATTGAACCAAAGCATTTCTCCTGTTCAGACAAAGCCAGGAAACTTTCCTTTGTGCGCTTTCAGCTGATGTGCAGCTTCCTATTATGTGAGCAAACAGGCCACAATCCATCTTCCTTTGGAAGGTTGTGAGGCTGCTCTGCGGCTCCTAATGAACTGGCGAGGCCAATTAAGCACTGCATAGAATATCCATACCCACCTCGCCCAATGAAGAATAGATGTGTGCATTAATACCCTATCCTTTGTACATAGGAAATTCTAGGAAAGAGGTTTTTATGATATTTTCCATCCTTGAGGGAAGCAGTTACTCAAATTCACTCAGCCAATGTTTTTTTTTTTCTTCTCTTAGAGAGTGCTTGGCCGACTAAATTCAGCTCACATTTACTAAATGTCTCATATGTGCTGGGTGCTAAACTAACCATTTTCATATCTACAATGCTATTTGGTTGCACAACAATGACAGGATGCAAGGCTCAATTTAATGAAAATGTGGGTATTCATAAAATCATCTAATCAGGCAGCTAAAATAAAGACTGGCCTAGGATTCAAATGCAGATTTCTTAACACCAAGTCTGATGTTATGCCCACCCTATTACAGCTTTTATGTGTATTAGTGTTTGCATTTAGGAGGTGACTCACTTCATTGACAAAAATCTTCTATCTTGTATGTTAGCAAAGCACATAAAAAACCCAGTCATACACTACAGAGCCCAGCCTCCCTCACTACAACCTCTCATATACCAGTTCTTATCAATGGAATAGAAATAATGTGTGAGGGGGTCAGGCGGTGCAGTGGGTTAAGCGCACGTGGCGCAAAGCGCAGGGACTGGCGTAAGATCCCGGTATGAGCCCCCGGCTCCCCACCTGCAGGAGAGTCGCTTCACGGGTGGTGAAGCAGGTCTGCAGGTGTCTATCTTTCTCTCCCCCTCTCTCTCTGTCTTCCCCTCCTCTCTCCATTTCTCTCTGTCCTATCCAACAACAAAGCAACGTCAACGATGACAATAATAACCGCAACGAGGCTGTAACAACTAGGGCAACAAAAAGGGGGAAAAATGGCCTCCAGGAGCGGTGGATTCATGGTGCAGGCACCGAGCCCAGCAATAACCCTGGAGGAAAAAAAAAAAAGAAAAAATGTGTGAAACTTTCATCTCTTTACTAAACAAACATTCTTTGTCCTATATGAGCTTGTACTGTTCGAATTGAACGCCTACATAAACAATGGGATGACTTGTACAACAGATCTAGAATCTAAATCAAGTAATATAGGCCATTGTAAAAGCTATGTAACATTTAACTTATGGTAAAGTGAAGTCTGTATGGATGATGACCTCTAGGTAACTCAAAATGTGATTAATGGACTACTTGCTTGGCCATCCATCGAAGTCACCAAGTTTATGAGTTAATTGTAGGGTTTGTTTTGTTTCCAGAGCCCAGCTATGGGTGCCCCATTCCCAAGTCTTGTTAAGTATGCAATATTTCTGTTTTCCTGTCCACACATGTATCCCTCTTCTCCTTCCTAGAAGGTATAGATCTAACTAATAGCTGATAGCCACTTTCCGGACTGTAAGCAATAAGCCTCATGTATACTCCACGGAGTCTTTAATGCACCAAACTTATCAAACATCGTAGCTTTGCCTGGCCTATCTTAAATATGCTTAGATAGCTTACATCAGTCTATAGCTTGGGCAAAAATCATCTAAAATGAAGCTAACTTTATAATTTAGTGTTGAATATATCTTGTTGAATTCCATTCTAAAAGTGAGAAATAGATACAATGAGATGTTAAAGTATAATATGCAAAAAATACTGGAAATACCATAGAACCGGTCCTTGACTAATGTCATTTCTTTATATGTTTGATGAGAATCAAAAAACTGAGTCTTGGCTGGGGTCACTAGCTATGTATAGTTTGCACGTAATCCCCAACTCTGTGTAGGTTTTCTCCAGGTGAACTGTTTTTCTCCAGCATCTCAAAGATGTGCAGGTTAAGCTCATTAGCATGTCACAATTATCCCATTGTGGGTGAATGTGGAGATGTGTGTTCCATCCCCTATGACAAAAAAAAGTTCTTTTCAGTATGAGTTCCTGCCTTGCACCCCAAGCTATAGGATAGGCTCTGGTCACCTACATCCTAAACCAGAATAAGCAAGTTGAAAAACAAGGAATACAAATTGCTGAGCTCTAGAAATATGTTTTTATTTATAACTTTGATATTTTTGTGACCAGAAATATGCCAAGGCACTTAGCTCTTTTCTTATCAATTAGCCTTGGTCAAATTGAACTCTTTATGCCTCAGTTTGTTTCAAAGCACCTATATTTGACCTTACATTAGAGCTTCCTATACATTACAGAGTATTCATTGTTTATCTTCCTGCTGTCTAGAATCATAGGAGAAAATCATTCTACAAGTCTCAACCCCAGAAAAAGATAAAAGTTTTCTATTTAAGTGCTGAATATCACTTTCAACTATCATAAAGTCAAAATTATATACATTCTATCATCATAAATTGGGGTCCATCTGCAAAATGTTCTATTTTTCTGTTGATGGGAGATGTTGGGTAAGTGACACCATCAGATTTGACTGAACTTAGGCAAATGCGGTCGCACAAAGATAACAGGATAACATACAAGGGTCAAAAGAATAAGACTTGTACAGAAAAAAAAATTCTGTAGAGTTGCAGATAAGTTTTATTCTTTTAAAGTAGATTATTAGAAGGTAGAGAATCTGAACACGACAGTTTTCCAAGCCTCTCATCACTCCGTTTTACCTCCTGAGGGGATCTTGGACTTGTTCTCATCTTCCAAATGTACAAAACCTGGAAAAGGCCTAGCTTTGTTCAACTCCTCAAAGTTGGGTCTTCTTATTGTTGGCAGGGAAAAAAACTCTAAGAAGATAGTAAAGTTTATTTTTTATTCAATAATTACATTTGAAACACAGTATATTGTTTTCTCCAGAAGGCTGACTATAGCACTCTGTAAGCTTTGATATTGTTTATTCCCCCACTCTAAACTCATATCTAAACTTTTATCTTTTTCTGGGGTTGAGACTTGTAGAGTGATTTTCTCCTATGATTCTAGACAGCAGGAAGATAAACAGTGAATACTCTGTAATGTATAGGAAGTTCTAATGTAAGGTCAAATATAGGTGCTTTGAAACAAACTGAGGCATAAAGAGTATTTCAGAAAACATTCTTTCTGTCTTATAATAAGCTTAATTTCCTGAAAATAAGCATGGTAGTCTGTATGGAACCTATAGGACAAACCTTTATTCTGTCTTTTCTGCTAATTTTAGCAATAAGGACATAAAATAAAACAATAAAAATTGAGCATGAATTCAGTTGTTTGATCTCACTTGAACAATGTGCATTATTCAAAAATAACCAAGTTACAGTTTGATGAATATAGTACCTAAGTAAGTTGAAATATCTAGGAACACTGACCAACAGAAGCACAGGACGAGATGGGATGGAATAGAGGGACTCTGGAATCCTGGTTTATGGTGGTAAAAAAGGACCTAAGCTGGGGAAGAGAGTGTCTTTCAGATAGCTATTATAGGGATATGAGAGAGGGTGTCAACAACTATATTGTAAACTATGAACCCTGGAATAATGTGAAAAAAGAAAAATATAAACAGCAGATGAGATCATGAAGAATCATTATTGACAGGTAGAGGACATTATCTTGGAGCTGGGCAATGGTGCATATGAGCAGAGTGCATAAGTTACAATGCACAAGGACCCAGGTTCAAGGCCCTGGTCCCCACCTGCAGTGGGAAAGCTTCACAAGTGGTAAAGTTGTGCTGCAAGAATATTTCTTTCTCTCTCCCACTCTGTCTTCCCCTCCCCTCTCTTATCAATTTCTTTCCATCTCAAAAAGAGAGGAGGGGAGAGGAGAGGAGGGAGAGAGAGAGAGAGAGAGAGAATGAGAACACCATTATCTTCTCTGAGATCCTTGAATATAGTTGACCACAATATTCAACTCAAATTTGAGTCAGGGTCTCTGTGATGTGACTTAGACAGGATCCCCTTCATAGTGTTATAACCATATCTGTAGAGGAACACGATGATCAAACAGGATCTGGACACAATTTCCCCTTCCGTATTTGGGACAGTGGAAGAATTCAAAGGGAGCTTCCTCACCCCATAAAACAGTCTGGGTTTGAAGGGAAATTATGACTGCTAGATCCCAACTTCCTCATCATCTTCCCCCTAGGGAAGTGGATGTCTTGTGAAATGCTCACCTACAGAGTTAAATAAAATAAGAGGCTGGAATCCTTGAGTCTAGGCCATAAAACATAATTGGACAAATCTTCAGACTTTATAAAACATTAGGCCCTGTCTTGCACAGACGGGATTATTTAGCCTTCACACAACCTTCAAATAACACGTTATACTCCTTTTAATCAATCCATAATTCAAAGAGAACATCCCTTAGCTTCCAAGGGCTTTCATTATGACAATACCTACAGACAGGATAGGGAGAGCTATGTTTTATTATGAAAGTTAAAGTCGACAGGCCATAATTTTATAAATCTCATTAGTGATTATAGTTTCTTACTTCTAGGTATGATAAAATACCAGTTTTATTTTGTTAATGTATCTTAGCCGAGAGAAGTGATCCCAGGTCCTCTCCTCAACCAAGAATTACAATGAACAAAGAGATCTCTGGTCAGGAGGGACTGTGCCAGTGTTGATAAGGAGCTCCACTGAGAATGATTGTCTTTTGCCTACACACAGTGCCTTGAGGAAAAGTCAGAGAGCAAAGCTGCTCCATCTGCAACACCCAGGGAAAGGAAACAAATAGTTTTATGAATAGCACATCAGTTTCCCTTTTCTGCGGGAAGCCGCCCCCTCAGGGACCTCGGTTTTGAGGAACAGGCTACTCCATCTTGTGTAAAAACTCCATTTGCCATAAGCCTGCCTGACACATACACAGGCAAGACCACCCCTCACCCACTTCCTGGATATGTTTACTTAACCTCTGCAGCTGCATTCCTTCCTGGGACAGCTCCACAATTAGCAGGACAGGTATGACCATAGATGGCAAGGAAAGAACATTCCAAGATTAGGTAACCATAGCAACCCCACTTTTGGGAGTCCCTCCCCAACCTTAGCCATCCTTAAATGCATGTGAAAAATTTTCAATAAATGAGACTTGATCAGACTCCTGTCTTGTCTCCATTTCTAGCGTCTCTTGTCCTACCCCATTCCCACTCCCCCTCCTAGGGTCTCTGTTTGATGACCCCGCGGGCCGAGGCACTTTTCCTCTCATCTTCTGATTTCTCTCTATGGCCCAGTGTCATACAAATCAGGAACAGAGATACCTAATGGTCATCAATTGCATATGTTTTGTGTATGTATCTTTCAGAGAGTGCAATCAAATTGCAGCTGGAGATAGAACAGCCTGGTAGAGTGCATAGATTATCATGTAAAAGGAAATAGACTTAAGTCCCTCGTCCCCACTTGTAGAAGGGAAGCTTCACAAGCAGTGGAAAAATGCTTGTCTCTCCTCTCTATCATACAAAGAAAGAAAAGTGCCTGTCACGTGGGAGAAAAAAAAAGAAAAGGGGGGAAATATCACCAGAAATGATGAATTCATGCAAGCATTGAACCCCAGTGATAGTCCTGGTGGCAAAAAAGAGGTAGTTAATGTTCATTTACAAACACCAATTCCGGCAAGACCGTGGGCCATGTGCTGGGAAGACAACAGTGAAAAGATACATTTGCTGTGTTTGCCCACTGTAAAGCCAGAATCAGTCCTAATAAAGAAGTCTGAGTGTGGTGAGGCATTTTGCCAGGGAATCACTCCAGAGGAGTGCCCCATGGGTAGTGGTTTGGGTGCATTTAAGCATACTAAAGAATGCTTAAAATGAAACCTGAGAAAAGAATGGAATAGAAATACTTGAGGAAAGAGGAAGAATATTTAATTAGTAGGAACAGCAAGTACAAAGGCATATAACATGTGGCTCAGCAAAGTTATATTATAGATGGGTTTTGCTTGAGTGAATTCTTTGCACCTGCTACCCAACATTGTTATAAACATGGCCCTTTTCCATCTTAAACATGTTCCAGGTTGTTTGGACAATAAATAATATGGCACACTTATTATTAGGAACATACGGAGAATAGTGGGGTCACTTACAGAAACATTGAGGACAAGGCCACAGGGAGCCTGTTAAGCTTTCTAGGAGGCTGGGGGTGGACTGCTTTCAGTCAATGAGAAACCAGTAAAGAAATTTAAGCAGAAAGTAAACAAAGCCACCTTTGTTTTTAGGGAAGTTAACTCTAGCAGATGAAAAGATGGATTATTGGGAAGGATAAGACTGACTCAAGAATAAATACCGAAATGAAGGATTCATGCCCCCAAAGGAATGCATTATCTGCATCCAATAGATTACAATCCAAAATAGAATACAATCCAAAACACATATACAGTTTAGGCTATTCTTGTAACCATATTAAGAGGAGTAACAAGAATCAGATGGAAATACTATTAATGCTGCATGTAATCTAGTATATCAAATAATTAGCATTATACAGGGGGTGAGGTGGTGACACACCTAGTTGAGGGCACATTACCATGACAAAGGACTTGGTTTTAAGCCCTGCTCCCCACCTGCAGGGCAGATGCATCAGGAGCAGTGAAGCATGTCTGAAGGTGTCTGCCTTTCTCTCTCCTCTGTATTGCCTCCTCCCCTCTCAATTTTTCTCTGTCCTATCAGATAAAATGGAAAGAAAATAAAAAAGAGGGTGGGGGGGATGGCTGTCAGAAGCTGTGAATTCATAGTGTTGGCACTGAGTTCCTGCAATAAACCCTCATGGCAATAAAAAATAATAATTATTATCATACATTTACTAAAAATTAAAATGCTAGTGAAGGATTTTTTTTTTGGTTTTGTTTGTTTTGTGGTTTTTTTCTTTGCTTTTTTTTTTTTTTAACATTTTCTGTGTACAAAGTCATCAAAATCTGGTGTACATTCTAAAATATTTTATTTATTTTCATTATTGGATAGAGACAGAGAGAAATTGAGATAGGAGGGGAAGATTAAGAGGGAGAGAGACAGGAGTCAGGCGGTAGCACAGTAGGTTAAGTGCAGGTAGTGCAAAGCACTAGGACCAGCGTAAGGATCACAATTTGAGACCCCTGCTCCCCACCTGTAGGGGAGTCACTTCACAAGTGGTGAAGAAGGTTTGTAGGTGTTTATCTTTCTCTCCCCCTCCTCTCTTCATTTCTCTCTGTCTTTTCCAACAATAATGACATCAATAACAACTACAATAAAACAAGGGCAACAAAAGGGAATAAATAAATATTTAAAAAAAAAGAGGGAGAGAGACAGAGAGACACTTTCAGTCCTGCTTCACCACTTGTCAGCTTTCCCCCTGTAGGTGGGGATCATAGGCTTGAACCCGGTCCTTAAGCACTGTAACGTGTGCACTTACCCGGGTGCACTACCACTTGGTCCTGGTGTACATATTATACTTGGAACACGTCATTGACTGTGCTTTTTTTTCTTAACTTTTTTTTTTTTATAAAAAAGGAAACATTGACAAAACCATAGGATAAGAGGGGTACAACTCCACACAGTTCCCACCACCAGAACTCCGTATCCCATCACCTCCCTTGATAGCTTTCCTATTCTTTAGCCCTCTGGGAGTATGGACCCAGACTGATCATGTTTTTAAAGAGCTCAATAGTCACACATTAGTTAGGGGCCTAAATTCTGAATTCTAGTCACTGTATCTAGAAAATCACCACACAGGCTTAATTGTAAACTACTAAGATCATATGGGCTGTCAGAAAAGTCATGACATATTTTTCTACGTAAAATTTTCTCATGACTCTTCTGACAAACCAACAGTTTCCATAAAGGTTCTAGAACATACTTGACAATAAAGGAAAACTATATTTATTAAGGGGGAGAGGGGAACTGTACTCATTAAGTCACTGATTATGAGGCTCCCCTGGATGGAAATTACCAATGACTCTTATTAACTGAAAATACTGACAGAATTCAATAACTGTGGTAAAAAGCTATGCAACCATAGTGTGGGCAAACCAGAAGTACAAGAAAATATCAATGTAAACATGCAGAGACAAAACTAAAATTTTTAGGAGTGAACACTGGAGAATATTTTATGACTTTGGGGGTGTTATGATTTTGGAGAATTTCCAATATAAGTTATGAAGATGAAAACACTGCCTTCGCTGGAATCAAACTTATGACCTTACACATAGGAACTCTTGCTACTGGGAAACCTTTCTAGACTCTAAATGATAATATTTGCAAAATATGTTTTTCTTGTAGAAGAAACACAAATAATTAAAATTTGAAAAAATATGTTCAACTTGATAGATACTCAAAGCAAAAAAAGAAAATTCCAAGTGAAACTTAAGGAGAAATTGTTTATCAGATTAGCAAAAATGAAAGGAAATTGTGAACATCAGAAGTTGGTAAGGGTGCTGGGAAATGTGCACTTTCATACTTTTTTGTTAAATAATAAATATCGACAATCTTTTGGGAAAGAGGCCATGCATATATGTTGTTTGAAACACATTTTGACAACAATATGTACAAAATAAAATGCTGGTATGTGGGGGTCGGGCTGTAGAGCACTAAGTTAAGTGCTCAAGGCGCTAAGCGGAAGGACCGGTAAAAGGATTTCAGTTCCAGTGCCTAGTTCCCCAACTGCAGGGGGGGGTCGCTTCACAAGTGGTGAAGCAGGTCTGCAGATGTCTATCTTCATCTTCCCCTCTTTGTCTTCCCCTCTTCTCTCGATTTCTCTCTGGCCTATCCAACAACAACAACATCAATGGCAACAACAACAACAAGGACGATAAAATGGAAAAGAATGGCCTCCAGGACCAGTGGATTCGTGGTGCAGGCACCGAGCCCCAGCGGTAACCCTGGAGGCAAAAATAAATTAATTAATTAATAAGAAATAAAAATAAAATAAAATGCTGGTGTGTGCTAGGGACATAGCACAGTGGTTATGCAACAGGCTTTCATGCCTAAGATTCAGATCCCTTAGCACCACTAAGCACCATGAAGTAAAAGTAGAGCAGTGTTTGGCCAAAAATAAAATAAAAAGTAAATACAACAAGACAATTATAAATTTGAATACACTCAAAAATGCTAGTGCCAATGTACAAGTCCAGAACCTGAGGAATATATATTTTTAATGGTCTTAATTTCTTTCTTTTAACTTTTTAAGTGTTTATTATAGTTATATATTTATTGGATAGACAGACAGAAATTGAGAGGGAATGGGGTGATAGAAAGAAAGAGAGAGACACCTGCAACAATGCTTTACCACTCATGAAGCTGTCCCCCTGTAGGTGGGGACTGGAGCCTTGAACCCAGATCCTTGCACATTGTAACATGTGCACTCAACCAGGTGTGCCATGAACCACCCGGTCCCCATGAAGAATGTTTTTATAATAATATATCATAAAAGAAAACACCCATATCATGGGAGCAGACATAGCTTTAATTGTGTTAACTCATAAAAGTGTCCATGGAACACCTTACATTAAAAAAAATCCGAGAAACCATATTGTGTATCTGTTTTAAAAAACAAAAAGAATCAAATCAAAATATTTTTATTTGAGGCACAGGTGATTATATAGACAAAGTTTTATAAAATAAGAGGAGGCACCTTTATGTTTCACTTTAAATATATCTGCAGTTCTTTAATAATTCAGTTACCTTATTTGATTTAATTTAAATTGTTGAGAAAAAATGAGAAGTGATTAAACACCTTTAAAATAATAGTGGAGCCAGGTGGTAGCAGGTTTGTTTGATCACACATGTTATTGTCAGGCATTAAGCCAGGACCCCCCTCCATCCTCCATTGCTGACACTATGGCCTATTTACATAATCATTGTTTTGCCTGAAAGATTCCCCACCCATTCCTTTGATCTATCTCGAGACCTGCCCTGCCTGCAGGGTAACATTAATCCCACCAGTTAAAACTATCGCAACAGTTTCTAAAGAAGTTCCCAGAGTGCTTTTTTCCTTTCTCCACCCCCTTTTCCTAGCTATTTCCGTTTCTGACTTGCCACTTCCAGTATTATCCTATAAAAGTCACTTCTGTTCTGGTTTCTCTCTCTTCTGCATCCTGACCTAGAGGAGGGCAGGCGTGCAGGGGGAGGCAGACACCAGCCATTGCAATTTTTGGCTCCACATGGCTTAACCTGCTGCACTCACACTCAACTCTGGGGCTCCTGCATGAATAAATATTTGTATTACCATGCCGCCAAGAGTTCCTGGTCTCTCACCCTCGACACTAGCCTGGCATGTTATCATGCTCAAGTACTTAAATTGTTCAAGCCCCCGGTCCTCACTTAACAAATAGTGGATGCAACGCTGCAGGTTTTTGCCTCTCTCACTCCCCCCTCACTTTATCTCTATATCTATCTATTAAATAATGTCAAAATATGTAATGTTCCCAGTCTATTTATGAGGATATATCATCCAGAAAATAAACCACTATGTAAGGATAAGCATGGAAATCAAAATAAAAATCAAATTAAAAGAAAGCCTGGTTAGGACCTACAAAATAAGTCTGATCCTTAAATGAGGTTGTGTTGTAAATACAAAAACATAAACATAACTTAATCTTACTTTTTTTAGTACTCTTTTGACAATTATTGGGGTAGGCATCTTGTCAGAAGGTCATGGGATTGTTCTATTTCTTATTCTTAAATTAATCTACTATAAATTTCTTACTTAATTGTATGAATTTGTAACAGCTATATTTAAAGGAATTAAGCACACTGAACACTGAAAAACAAGTTACTCACCCATAAAGAATTTTAGTCCAGTGGTCTGGGAGGTGGTGCATTAGATAAGGCACTGGATTCTCAAGCATGAGGTCCTGAGTTCAATCTCCAGCAGCCCATGTACCAGAGTGATATCTGGTTCTTTCTCTCTCTCCTATCATTTTTCATGAATAAATAAATTAAATATTTTTTAAAGGAATTTTGTTTCATACTCCTCTGAGGGATAAAGAATACAGAAATTTCCAAAGAAGGGAATGGAAAATGGAACTCTGGTGGGGAGAATTGTGACACCCTTATCTTACAATCTTGTTAATCATTATTAAATCACAGATTAAAAAAAAGTTAAAAAAATGGAAAATAAAGAAAAACAAACTACCATTTTTTTTAGGTTTCACTGTTTCATTTATTCAATGAGCATTATAAAACCTACCTCACAGATTAAATACTCTACTTTTCAGTTAGAACAAACAAAACTTAATAAGAAAGTCAAAATTAAATGTCTAACCACATATATGAATTGTTGAACTTGAAAACATTTTTTGTGAACTACTTTAAAGTTATTTTAGTCACTCTGCCAAACACTGGAACTCGAAGGACAGTAAAGATGGCTACCTAAGCCCAAGGAACTTACTATATAAATGAAAAATTAAACTGATGGGTTGTACTAGATTCAAATGTGTATTATAATGGAAGAAACCTTCATTGAAACAACTAAGAATATGCTTATCTCCTTGCTTTATATTCTCAAAGAATTCTGCAACTCTCCTTTGTGATATGTACCATAATTGCAATTAATTAATTGTGTTGTTCCCTGTTTCTCTACATGAGCTCATCACCATATCCAGAATGTAGTTATCATGTGGACTGAATGAGAAAAAAATTTGTAGTAGTAGTAGAACCAGGGGGTAATACAGTTCAGATAGGGTGTTCTAGGGAATAACACAGAAGGAGAGATATTTGATTGTCTGGAACATGAAATAAGACTCCAGATGTATCAGAGAAGAAATGCTAAGTTGTTCCATGAGAGTAGCTAATATGATGACAAGAGCTTAGACAATTTTAAATAGAACTAGTAGGTGATCTAATGACATTTATACAGTATTATGATATAAGAATTATCATCCATGAGAACCCTATCCTGTCAAACTGTCCTTCAAGCTTCCCAAACATACAGAAACTGAAGAAATTTATCACTAGCAGCCCTGCCATGCAATAATTACTGAAATGAGTCCTACAAGAAAAGAACTAAATGATATCTAACTCCAAGTGAGGTGATCTGTGATAGAATAGAAATGGAAACTTAAACAACAGCAATGAAAGGATCAAACATGTAGGAAAACAGAGCTTTCTTTTGATATGTAGAAGGTTTTTAACTTGATATAGTACAGAGCTAGCTTCGTAAGAGATAGAAGAGAGGATCCAGGAACTAAGCTCATGGTGGTAGCAATACAAATATTTATTCATGTGGGAGCTCCAGAGTCAGGTGTAAGCACAGCGGGTTAAGCCACGTGGTGCCAAACCTCAATGGCTTCCCCTCCTCCCCCCACTCTGCATGGCAGCCCTTCTCCAGGTCAGGACGTGGGAAAGAAAAGAGAGTGAAACCAGGAACAGAAGTGGGCCTTATAGGGTAAAACTGTAAGTGGCAAGTCAGGAACAGAGATGGCTGGTAAAGGGGGTGGGGAAAAGAAAAAGCAGGAAGGTAGAAAGCTTCAGTAGCAACGGTTGCTAAAGTTTTAACTGGAGGGATTAATATACCCTGCAGGCAAGGCGGGTCTCGAGGTAAAAAGAAGATAGATCAGGCAAAACAATGATTATGTAAATAGGCCATACTATCAGCAATGCAGCATGGAGCAGGGGGAGCTGGTTTAATGCCTGACAATATAGTCCCATTTGTTCAATCTTGTTTTTGTTTCCCTTGCCCATGGTGTGAAAATGGCCTTCATAAAAAAATTTAAAACAAAACAAAATAGGAGAGCATAAGTATTGGAAAGGATATGGAGAAAGAGGAGCTCTATTATACTTCTGGTGGAAATGCACAGTGGTACAACCACTTTGAAGAACAGTATGGAGAATACTTAAACAAATACAAATGGAAATATGTTATAATACAGCAATTCCATTCCTAAGTATTTATTCAAAAGGGGGCAATTACATAACTCAAAGTAATGTGCTTAATAGCCTTCCATGATTAGACTTAGACCTAATAAGCCTGGAATCCTAGTAAAAATGCCTTTTAAAAGGCATCATAAATCAATTAGACTTAGACCAAATTAGCTTGGGAACCTAGTAGAAAGACCCAAAGAATATAGATAATAAAAAAAAAACCACAAAAGAAAACTAATTCTGGTTGAGTTCAACAAATGACACTCAATGCTTAAACAGCTGAGAGAAAGTTTAAGGTCATTAGATAAAGAGAGAGAGGGAACTACAAAAGTTGAATAAGGGCAAGATAATGGCTCACTTAATAATGGCCCTTTTGGTCAATATCACATCATCTCATCATCTGGGGCTCTAGTTAGGGAAGCCTTGGATTCCCACACAAATATGATTGGTCTACACCCCTAATGGATCCTTCTCTCCACCATCATTGGTCACTTTCATCTGGAAAACCAGCATAAGTCCTCTGTGAGCCTTCCCAGGAAATTGACCTCACTATAATGCAGCAATGGTAGGGGATTGCCCCAGTCTCCAAAAGGAGTCTGGGTCATCCTGCCCTGAAACTCAAGAAAGAATGGTCTTGAAATAACTGCAGCCTGGAATGTTCCAAGATGCGGCCATTAACTGTGAGCTCAGACCAATAGGGACTCAGAAGATACATAAGTTCCTGTTATATATATATATATCCTGGGTCAGGTGGAAGGGGTAAACATTTAATTTTATTCATAGATTTTTTTTTAAATTGAGAGCTACTCTCATATACATCTGTAGTAACAGATGTATATGAGAACATCTGTAGTAACAGATGTATATGAGACCTGGAAAGACAGAGAAGATGATGAGAAGCTGTTTTACTCTCCTCTCCTCTTCTGGGTGAACTAGGAATACCAAAGGGGACCACCTGGGACCACAAGAAGACATGACTAGTACGACTTCAGGAACCCACCAAATCATCGGTGAGTGCAAACACATGTGGCTCATGGACAGAGAGGAGCCTAGGGAGGGATTAAGTGGCTGATAACAGTCCCAAAGTTTACCAGTTGAGACACCACCTCCTGTCTGTTTCACCAACAAAAAGATGGCTGAAGGGAGGAGAGGACTCCCCTAAGACTCACAAAATGCAACTGTGAATCTCCATTGCTATTGCCCTCAGAATCTGGAGCAGCAGCAGGGAGGCCCTGTGCTGACACCAGGGGACAGAGAACTAACCAGGAAACTCAGGAGAAGATCTATACCTCGGTGGTCTATCGGTGGGGATGTGACAGTCTCTTTGCATAACCACTAGATTATCTCTGTCCCACCATGCTTCACCTCTTGGTCAGGAGTCAGTAATTAAGCTAAGAAGCCTACTTATAGTTTAAATGCCCTATGCTGCCATAGCCTACAGGGAAGCAAAAGAACAAAAGAGGTTTTAAGCCACTGAGCTCCAACTTAGGGATTAAAATAATATTGAAACAACTGTCAGTTTCCACAACTGTGAACCCTTTAATTACCTTACTTAAACACAAGTCAATCCAGGCAAGAGTGATCAGTAATTTGAAAAGTACTGAGAGAGGAACCTTATAACATACTATATAAAATGGGTAAACCAACAAAAAGAAATATTGGAGAAATGAACCAGGACAAGACCAGCTAAAAGCCCCCCAAAGGGTAAAGCACAAAATAATGAGGTCAACATCCAAACACTGGTTAAGGAAATAATCACAGGAATGAGTAAAGAGTTTGAAAGAATTGTCATCAGAAATGCAGAAACAAGAATGAGAACCTGGAAGAAAACACTAATTATCTCAAGGTTATTAGAGAGCTGAAAGTTGAAATAGCTGAGCTAAGAACACAACTAGCTGAGCAAGCTGAAACAGTATCAGAACAAGCTAACAAAATAGAGGAACTCCAGACACAGTAGAGAGGAGAGAGAATAGAATAAATGAGGTTGAAGCCAGAATTAGCAAAACCAATGACAAATTAGAGACAACTAAAAAAAGAAGTAAGAGATCTCAAAAAGAGATTAAGAGATTCTGAAAACAACAACAGAGACCTGTGGGATGACTTCAAAAGAAATAATATCCACATTATTGGCTAACCAGAGCAAGAAAATAGGGAGGGGGAAGAAAGCATTCTTCAGGACATAATAGCAGAGAACTTCTCTAGTCTAGACAACATCAAAGAAATAATGGTTCAAGAAGCCCAGAGGGTCCCAAAACAAATTAACCCAGACTTAAAGACACCAAGACACATCATATTTAGAAAGGAAAGGAATAAGGATAAAGAAAGGATCCTGAAGGTTGCAAGAGGAAAACAAAGAGTCACCTACAAAGGAAAACCCAAAAGATTAGCAGCACACTTCTCCACACAAACCCTACAGGCCAGAAGAGAATGGCAAGATATCTATCGAGTGCTCAATGAGAATGGCTTTCAACCAAGACTTACTGTATCCTGATAGGCTTTCATTCAGACTAGATGGAGGCATATAAAAAACCTTCCTAGACAGGCAACAGTTGAAAGAATCAACTATCACCAAGCCTGCCCTGAAAGAAGTTCTGAAACATCCCCTATAAACAGTCAGACCACCATGAATATGCCATATATCAGAACACTCTAAAAATCTACAAGAAAGGTGTTAAAATATCTTCAGTCTTTGATATCAATAAACATCAGTGGCCTTAATTAACCTATTAAAGGCACAGAGTAGGAAGATTGATCAGAAAACACAACCCAACAATATGCTGTCCACAGGAAACCCACCTAACTCAATAGACAAACACAGACTCAAAGTGAAAGGATGGAAAACTATCATACAAGTCAATGGCCCACAAAAAATGGCAGGAACAGCTGTTCTCATATCTGACATGATAGACTTTAAAATAAATAAAATTAAAAAAGATAAGGATGGACAGTATTTAATGCTCAGTGGATCAGTCAATCAAGAGGAATTAACAATTATTAACATCTATGCACCCAATGAAAAGCCATCTAAATACATCAAACATCTACTGAAAGATCTACAGCAATATATTAACAGCAACACAGTCATAGAAGGGAACTTCAACACCTTATTCTTTCAACTTGACAAATACAGGCAGGAAATCAATAAACACAGGAGGGAGGTAAATGAGGAGAAAGATAAACTATAACTATTAGACATTTTCAGAGTCATTCATCCAAAGAAACTGGAATACACATTCTACTCAGGTCCACATGGGTCATTCTCAAGGATAGACCATATGTTAGGCCACAAAGACAGCATCAGCAAATTCAAGAGCATCAGTTTCCTTAGCCAACTGAATATTGAGGGAATATATCCCCCCTTTTTTCTTTTTTTAATCGGGTCTCGGTGTTTGGTGGACCTTCTCAACAATAGTTTGACTTTGGGGGTTGTAAGAGATGTTTGTGGTAGGGGCGATGTTATAAAGGGAAAAAGTCTTTAAATTGTTGGCTGACAAAAGCAGGCCTATAGTGGCAAAACGAGATACACCAGTTAAGTGTTGAAAAATATGTGAATGTTGTTAATTTACATAAGTTGTATATGGAGGGACTTCTTATATAGTTTAATACCTTACCATATTAGTAGATGCTTCTTCATGTGAAGGCTTGACATAGCTGTAAACATTTATTTGTGAAGAAAAAAACTTGTAACAAATTAGAAGTTTAGTATAATTGATAACTCGATGATTATAATTGGTTTAAGTACCTATATGATTTTGGATGGCCTTTCTAGTATGATTTTAAGGTTGTTCAAACAATTTAAGCACAATAAATGTGGAAAGGTAAAGAGAAGAACCATCGTTAGAAGCGTCAGGGACAAGGATCATTAGCATAACCATTGTATGACCGATCATTCACCTGGGCTGGTTCTACCTCTTTAATTGAGAAGATATATGAGAGCTTTACATATCAATAACATCTTTTCTACCTTTTGTTACACTCATTTAAGATGCAGACACACCCCAGGTGTGCAATACCTATTTTGAAAGACTCTAAATTTTAAAGAAAATAAATTTAAAGGTTAACCTATTTAGTCTCATGTAGGAGTCTCTGTGCAGCAGGATCTTCAGACCAAATTTAGTTAAAATATATTGAATTTTAACTGATTTTTACCTTAGACTTTAAACAAACTCAGCATACTTAGATAGTTAACACATGTTAGTGACAATGTTTCTTAGAACATTTACAATGCCAGATTGGTGCCCAATTTGTTGTGGATCATTTTCCACAAGATTAGTTCACAGGGCATTTTGGGGGGCCCTCCAAAAATGTCCTATATAAGAATTTGTATTTTAAGTTTGAGATGATGAATTGTCATGTTAAATATTTAGACTTTTACCTTAAATACTCAGTTACTTTAGCAAATTAATTTTTATCTTTATGAGAATTGTGTTGAAAACTCCTTCATTTGACTCTGCCTGGTAAGAATGTAACTTTAAATTTAAACTTTTAACCTTAAATTTAATGTTTACCAAACTTGAAACACACACATGAACATGTAGTCTTTAAAATACAGGAGGAGAAAAACTTTATTATGAAAACATATCATTTCAAACATGAATTTAGATCTGTACTGTCTTAGTTGGACAATTTCCACTCACACAGTTTAAGACTAAACGTTTCACATATATACCAAGACTTAAAAAAATCAAGAGAATTTTTTTATTTTTAGGATTGTTTCTGGAAGTCTGCAGATATCATGGCCAGCATTTTTATATAAAGTCAATTAAGTTTCAGAGTACTCTGAGCAAAATGGGTTTTACAAAAAATTCAGTCATTCAAATCACTCTCTTACAAATAAAACTGGAAGCAGAGGGGGTAGACAGCAAGCTTAAGATATTCAGAGAAAACGAGGGAGGGAGCGAAGCAGTAGGGAGGTTTTGTTTTTGGTCTATGTGAACCAGATTTTTTAGATCCTGCCATGTTGCATTATGGGTCCTGGGGTGCATACTGCACCTAGTCCTCTTGCAGTGTTTCTTGTTCTTCAGGGATAGCAGCACCATCATGTGGGTACTGCAGGACATGGTGGGCAGGAAGCCAGACAGGTTTTGAGTAATCCTGTGGAAACACTCATACAAAAAAAACCTTTCCCCATGGTCAATAGAGGGTTAGGCCATTTCCAAATTTTATTGAGGGGGGGGTCTTTCCGTATAACCTTAATAGCTGGGAGGGTGGATGATGTTTCCAATGAAGAATAATAGGAGATTGGTTCGAATTTTTGCAAATATTAAAGAGGTTTAATGTAGTTAAAGCTTTTGCCAGCTGGAATTAGGGGGGTGGTATATTCCCCCTTTAACTTTTTAAGGTTGACATAGGTCAGGTAATGGAAATCAGCAGGATCAGAGGTGGAGGTTAACAATGTTGGTACTGTCAGAAAAATGGATTAAAGCATCTAGGTACACCCTTTAAAGCTAGGATAGCATAAAGTTTTTTATACTGTGGGGAGTGGGTGGGGCATTTAACAAAAAGAGGAGTGGGTCCGAGGCCTCTCTCATGGGGGGTGTTAACTGTTCCCAGGCTTGTAATGTAGAGGCGTATCTGATCAACATAGCAGGGGGAAAAAATCTCATCTCAATCTGCTGGAGATCTGTCTCCCAACATCCCATTCCAAAAAGGGCCTCAAAATCCCAGTTAGGCTGGTTCTGACTGTTACTATGGAATTGCTACAGGCACACATTCCCAAAAATGGCTTCCCATAGAAGGAAACATCGATTCAGAAGGGTAGAACTAACCACGTCTCCATTCTTGGGGACTGCCAAGGTTCTGGAGAAGGCTCTGTAAGTTAGAGTTGCCCTTTTCTGTGGGAGACAAGGAAGAGGGAGTCTGGGAAGTCCTAGGGGAAATATCCGCGCATCTCCCAAGCTCTACAATCATGTCAAGAGGAACCAAGGTGTGGCCCAAAGCAAAATGTCCCAGAGACAGAGAAACTGTCTAGCAAAAAAACAGTAGAGGATTTGGGAATCCTCTTGATAAGGAGGAAGGTTCCCCATAACAGAGGGGTCTCAGGAAAATAAGAAGAGGGATAAAAAGAACCACTGTGCCTTCCTTAAACACAATGCTGCAGAGAGCCACGCAGCCGTATACTTATCTGGGGTGTGGGGTGCCTTGGTACTTCTGCCTGAAGTCAGGTGGGGTAGGTCCCATGTTGGTGTGCCAAATGCCAGACTAGTGTGGGGGTGCTTCTTCCCCAGGGGCGTGATCTCTGGGTTGGAGAGAACTGGACCTGAGACAGCCTGGGCTGCTACTCAGTGATGCAGGAGATAGATGACTCAGGAACTCGTGGCAGCATGGTAATGCAAAAGGATCTATTGATCAGTGGGCCAATGCTTTTATAGGATAAAAAAGGAAGTGGCATGCTGGAAAAGGAAATGACTAGAAAAAGGGGGTGGAGAAAGGCAAAAGCATGCTGGGAAGGTAGAAGTTTAGTTATCAACTGTTGCAAGGGTTTTAACTGGTGGGATTAATGTTACCCTGCAAGCAGGGTGGGTCTCGAGTTAGAAAGAGGATAGATCAATGGGATGGGTGGGGATCTTTCAGAAAAAACAATGATTATGTAAATAGACCATAGTGTCAGCAATGCGGGGTGGGGGGTGCTGGCTTAATGCCTGGCACAGAAAAATGAAACTGAACCACTATATTTCATCAAACACAAAAGCAAATTCCAAGTGGATCAAGGACTTGGATGTTAGACCACAAACTATCAGATATTTAGAGGTAAATATTGGCAGAACTCTTTTCCACATAAATTTTAAAGACATTTTCAATGAAACGAATCCAATTACAAAGAAGACTAAGGCAAGCATAAACCTATGAGACTACATCAAATTAAAAATATTCTGCATAGAAAAAGAAACCACTACCCAAACCTAGAGACCTCTCATATAATGGGAGAAGATCTTTACATGCCATACATCAGACAAGAGATAAATAACCAAAATATATAAAGAGCTTGCCAAACTCAACTAGAAAACAAATAACCCCATCCAAAAATGGGGAGAGGACATGGACAGAATATTCACCACAGAAGAGATCCATAAGGCCAAGAAACACATGAAAAAATGTTCCAAGTCTCTGTCAGAGAAATGCAAATAAAGCAACAGTGAAATACCACTTCACTCCTGTGAGAATGTCATACATCAGAAAAGGTAACAGCAGCAAATGCTGGAGAGGGTGTGGGGTCAAAGGAACCCTCCTGCACTGCTGGTGGGAATGTCAATTGGTCCAACCTCTGTGGAGAACAGTCTGGAGAACTCTCAGAAGACAAGAAATGGACCTACCCTATGATCCTGCAATTCCTCTCCTGGGGATAGATCCTAAAGAACCCAACACACCCATCCAAAAAGATCTATGTACATATATTTTCTTAGAAGCACAATTTATAATAACCAAAACCTGGAAGCAACCCAGGTGTCCAACAACAGATGAGTGATTGAGCCAGTTGTGGTATATATACACACAATGGAATACTACTCAGCTATTAAAAATGGTGACTTCACTGTTTTCAACTGATCTTGGATGGACCTTGAAAAAATTATGTTAAGTGAAATAAGTCAGAAACAGAAGGATGAATATGGGATGATCTCACTCTCAGGCAGAAGTTGAAAAACAAAGTCAGAAGAGAAAACACAAGTAGAACCTGAACTGGAATTGGCATATTGCACCAAAGTGAAAGACTCTGGGGTGTGTGGGGGGCGGAGTACAGGTTCAAAATGGATGACAGAGGACCTAGTGGGGTTTATATTGTTATATGGAAAACTGAGAAATGTTATGCATGTATAAATTATTGAATTTACTGTTGAATGTAAAACATTAATTCCCCAATAAGGAAATTAAAAGAAAATTAAAAAAGAAAGAAAAGATGAAACTAAAGGGGAAAAATGGGAAATATATAAAAATATATATATAAAGTTGTAGAAATAATAGTTAACCCATATCTGCAACCTTAAAAGAACTGCTGTAGCTTACAATGGAAGGATTAGGGATTCAGAACTCTGGTGGTGGGAATGATGTGGAACCCTGTTGTCTTATAATTTTGTAAATAAATATTAAATCACTAATAAAAAGAAACAGAGATTGGTCAACTCCTAGAAAGGCTTGTTAAGGACTTTGGAGTTCTTCCTTTGTCAATGCAAACTACAGATTTTGATAAGAGGGGTAACAACGGCACAGCTGTGCTTTCAGAATATGATCTAGTGACAGAATAGTGGGAAGTGACTAAGGTCAAGCAAACAGAATTACACTACAGAGTAGGCTCAGTGAATATTTATTGAGTTAATTAATAAGACAGGAGAGATACAGTTAAATCTTATTTAAAAATTACCTCTCATTAATTTTGGTTTATTCATGTAAAATCAACTGATCACAAAGTCAGACTTTGCAAAATGAGCCAGAATTTCAACTTTTCAGCAAAGAACTAAATTGTTAAATGGCAAACTATAAGGTAATATTGACTGTGATGAAAGATCGGAATGATAATAGATTTCATCAGTGACTATAGATGGCATTTCTTTTTCTTTTTTTTTTTTAGCCTCCAGGGTTATTGCTGGGGCTCAGTGCCTGCACTACAAATCCACTGCTCCTGGAGGGCTTTTTTAAAAAATTTTGTTGTCCTTGTTTTATCATTGTTGCTGTTTTTATTGTTTTTGTTTTGATGTTGTTGTTGGATAAGAGAAATGAAGAGAGGAGGAGAAGACAGAGAGGGGGAGAGAAAGACAGACACCTGCAGACCTGCTTCATCACTTGTGAAGCAACTCCCCTGCAGGTGGGGAGCTGGGGGCTTGAACTGGGATCCTTACGTTGGTCCTTTGTGCCATGTGTGCTTAACCCGTGGCACTATTGCCCAGCCCCCTAGATGGTATTTCTTTAAGTGACATGTCAATAGCAGGAACACTTAAACTTCAAAGGTCAATGGTTGTACCATTTTTTAATATTTTTTATTTATAAAAAGGAAGCATTGACTAAACCATAGGATAAGAGGGGTACAACATCACACAAAGTTATACCATTTTTAAAACCATGTGCTGAGATTATTTGAAAATGTTTCACTAGTAACAAACAATAGGAGCCAGAGGGAATATAAGAAAGCAAAAAGTAATGCATAATTTATTTTTGTTTATACTTTATTATGAAAATGAAAGCATCTGAGAAGATCTTGGAAGAAGATTTCATTTTCCTTCCTCATCTTGCAATTTCTTTGGGGAATTTTGGTTGAATTACTTAAGCTCTATAACCTTAAGGGAGAGAATATTGCCTCTTAAGCACCATTCCAGCTTCTTGGTCTGCATGAGGTAAGGTTTTTGCTGTTTACATCTTTTTAATGAAAGAAAGCATAATCAAATTCCCTTTAAGCTTGGAAAACCACTGTCTCAAGCTGTCAAACAGGTGGATTGAGTAACATCGTGGTTCTGATGTCTATGAATCCATCTCAGTCTGATAATCAGTAGAATTTATAAAACTGGGCATTTTCAGGGGCCAAATGGTGGTGCATATGGTTGAGCATGCAGGCTACAATGAACAAAGAATCTGGTTCAAGCCCTCACTCCCCACCTACTGGGGGGAAGCTTCACAAGCAGGGAAGCAGTGCTGCAGGTCTCTGTCTCTCTCTCTGTCTGTCTCTTCCTCTCTATCTTCACCTCTCCTCTTAATTTCTATCTTTATCAAGTAAGTAAATGAATATATATATATATATATATATATATATATAATATTAAGACAAAACAAAACCCGAGTATTTTCCACTAAATATATAGCTTCAGAGGGCTGCCTGAACTAATATGTCACTAAATAAAGAAGAATCACTGGGGGGGGGGGGGGAATGAGCTTCTCAAATTCAAATTTCCAAACCTGAGGAACCAGGATAGAAAATAAACCCTAAAAATTAGCCAGATCTCTCTGAATCTCTAGTTCCTCTTTTACAGAGATGTCCCAAATGGTTTCTAAGGACCTTCAGAGTACTACCACTCCAGGATTTACAAGAAAAGACATATCTAGCAATATACCAAAGATCATAAAGGGGTACTATCCCCAATGAAGAGTGAGGAAGAATTAAAAACGGTGCTGCTGATTCTTTAAGTGTGTTTGCTCATTCTCATCAGTCTCTTCCTTGGTAAAGTATAGGATTTTGACACAAAATTAGCTTTTTAGTTGTTGCTGAGACTTTACTACTCTGAGTCAGCTTTTTCCAGGTAAATCAGATATGGAAACAAAGAGACAGGGATATTTCAGGCTGGGGGCAACCCCCAAGTGTGGTGGAGGCCAGACTCAAAGCTAGGTTATGAACATGATAAAAACAGGTGTGCTATCCAGGCGAGCTAAATAGTAAGCTCAACACAATACTATTCATAACATCCTTTATCACATTTTAACCTCCTGCCCTTGAAACACACTGCCTTTTGAAATTTAAATGAGTTGCTAAATCCACTTGTGCATTTCATTTATTTTTAGTGCAGTTAATTTACCATCGCTGCATTTTTATCTATGAGATCTGCCGAGACTTTCTGCTCTCAAGTGTTTTGTACAGTACATCTTTTGCTCTAGATGCTACCCAGCATGAATGTCATCCTACCTTTTCAAAAAAACCAAAAAACAAACAAACAAACAAAAAAACATGAACTTGTAAAGGGAGACGTGGGGGGGCAAGAAATTGGAAATCCAAGTCACACACTGTGTGAACCACAGGAGAATCTGGTCTTACATGTTTTAAACAAAAACTTTTCACCTTTCAGTTATTTCTCTGGCTCTCTACTCACAGGTCTGCTTCCAGGACATTCTAATTACCCTCCTCAGGTCCCTGTGGGGTGATGATGTCATTAAAACCAGCTCTCAGGACTTCTCATTGTTTCAAATGCAGCTGCTTTTTCTCATTTCCTTGTACTCTCCTTCTCCTTCTCCTTCTCCTTCTCCTCCTCCTCCTCCTTCTCCTCCTTCTCCTTCTTCTCCTCCTCCTCCTCCTCCTCCTCCTTCTTCTTCTTCTTCTCCTTCTTCTCCTTTTCCTTCTCCTTCTCCTTCCTCTTCTCCTCCTCCTCCTCCTTCCTCTTCCCCTTTCCCTTCTTCTCCTCCACTTCATCCTCCTTCTTCTCTATCTTCTTCTTCCTCTTTTTCTTCTTCTTTAGTTTCACACAAACTCAATAAAACCTGTGTAAATGCCCTGTCATCCTTCTTTTCCAAAAAGAATCAAAAGGGGGAAGGAATAGAAGTGAATTTGTTCTACTTAAGTCTCCCTGTTTTTCTCAGCAGAACAATTGGACTTCTTAAAAAAATTTTCTGGTGTCTCTCACCAGACCATTTTAGATTTCCTAAAATAAAAGTGAAGATTCCAACCCTACTTTTTTTGTCTTCCTTTCACTCATATGCCAAAGCTTGTAAGGTTCACATGTTTAAATGCCTCTGCTTTTTTTTTTTCCTTTTCTATTTTTTTCCTCTCCAGTTCTTGGCTTTTCACTTGTTTCATTTATGGACCACTACCTCTAGTCTCAGCTATTTTTCTGAACTCCCACTAATGAAAAGTCTGACTGCAATATCTTTCTTTTCCTCATACTTCCTTAGAACCTTGGTTCTTAGAGTTGGAGCTGGAAGTGGGATTTTATATTCTTCTTCTGGTGACTTGGACAAACATATCCCCTGTTTTTTACTACCCACTGGGGCAAATGCATGTGAGAAAGAAAAAAGTTGAGGAGAGGAGACTCTACATGTAAGACCTTAAAGAGAGAGCAATCTGTAAGAATTTATAGAAACAATTTAAAAAAGAGTATCCTGGGAAGAAGCACAGAGGATAAAGTCTAGAACTCTTAAGTATTCCTTCTCTGGCACTGCAAGTGGCAAAGTGATGCTCAACGACTTAGGCTTCTTAAACACTGATAAAAATCCCACCATTGTCATCCCTGTAAATGTCAGATTTGGGCGGTAGTGCAGCAGGTTAAGCGAACATGGCAGCAAAATGCAAAGACCGTCTTAAGGATCCCAGTTTGAACTCCTGGCTCCCCAACTGCAGTGGTGTTGCTTCAAAGGCTTTGCCTCAGGTCTGCAGGTGTCTATCTTTCTCTCCCCCTCTCTGTCTTCCCCTTCTCTCCCCACTTTTCTCTGTTCTAACTAACAATGACAACATCAATAACAACAATAAAAAACAAGGGCAACAAAAGGGAAAATAAATGAGTAAATATAATTTTTTTCAATGTCAAATTTAACTGGAAAAAGACTATCTTAAAAAAATAATTTTGTTGTGGGTTTAATGGTTTATAGTAACGTTGTTGACACATAGATAAAATCTCTTATCTCCCTATGATAGGTGTCTACAAAACACACTTATCCCTAAGTTAGGTTCATTTCTATCATCATGCACCAGGGCCCCTACCCCTTCCATGCCTTTTCCCCATGTTTCATCAGAGTGCTAAAGAAAGGCTATCTTCATCTTTGCATGGATCCCTAAGCTGCCAGGACATGTTGGCTTATGAGGATGACATACAAAGTCCTCCTGGACTTGGGGTATGGACTGACCTGCCAACAAATGTCCATCAAAGAGGCAATTACAGATGCCAGAGCTTCCACCTTCTGTATCCCATAAAGAATTTTGGTCCAGATGATCAGAAGGAGAGAAATAATACAGGGATATGACCACAAGGTTTTGAACTCCAAATTCGTAAGGACCTGGGGAAAAGATGAAAAAAAGAGAAAGACATTCAGAAGTAATAATAGTTGTAGGAGTGACTTAGAAAGAAATACAGGGACATAGAAAAAATGGGGAAAATATATTAAAAAATATAGACAGATAGTTATAGAAATAATAGTGAGAGTTGGGACTAGAACTAGGAAGCTGAATCAGGGCAGAAAGTAGCTCCCAAACATGGAAAAAGCATATACACACTGTTAACTGCAAACCCCATCCATCTGATCTAAGGCCTTAGTTCTATTCCAAACTCTAACACCATCTTTCCAGACAATACTTCAGCCCACCTGCATGTTATCTATCAGGCTCAGGCAAAAATTAGTAAAGTCATAGGCCCCTTGGAATATACCTAAAATAGACCTCCTAGCTTCTTCCAACATGAAGCCCCCAAATTCATCTGCTATATTCCTACCTTTTGGTTCCTGATTATTAAACAATGTGTTCTGCTTTATATATTAATGCCTTTCAGCCACCAAGTTGCAAATGTCCCTGGGCAGACAACCTCATCAATGTGTTCTGGAACCCCACCTACCCAGAGCCCTACCCCAGTAGGGAAAAGTAGAAACATGCTGGGAGTATGGATTGACCTGCCAATGCCCATGTCCAGCAGAGAAGCAGTTACAGAAGCCAGACATTCCACCTTCTGCTCCTCATAAGATCTTTGGTCCATACTCCCAGAGGGATAAAGAGTAGGGAAGCTTCTAATGGAGGGATGGGATATGGAACTCTGGTTTAGGGAATTATATGGAATTGTACCCCTGTTATCCTACAATCTTGTCAATTATTATTAAATCACTAATTTAAAAAAAGTATTAGTCAACCCATATCTGTGACCTTGGGAGAACTACTATAATTTCCAGTGGAGGGAATGGGGATACAGAATTCTGGTGGTAGGAATGGTGTGGAATTATACCCCCGTTATCTCATAATTTTATAGATGAATATTAAGATATTAATAAAATTCAAGGGACCTGATCCTTTGAGTTCCACCAATCCTATCTCATTTCCTAATGCTGTTCCACTAATGTTCAACTTGAATCCATTGTTCCTCAATCCAGTAACCTCAGTCCATTTGGTATATATATATTTTAAAAATATTTATTTACTTATTTGATTGAACAGTTAAAAATTGAGAGTGGAAGGGGAGATAGGGAAACATAAAGAAAGAAAGACACTACAGCACAACTTCATCATTAGTGAAGCTTCCCTCCTACAAGTGGGGATTGGGGACTTGAAACTAACTGGGTCCTTGTGCATTGTAAAGTGTGCATTCAACAAGATATGCCATCTGGCCCCACTTAATGTATTCTGTTCAAAGGTCTCTCTCTGCCTTTGTTGATTTTATCTTTATATGGGATACCTCTTTATATTTTGAAATGTAACCTATGTTATCAAGTCTTCCTAATCATTGTCTCCAAAGAAAGCTGAATCTCTCTGTAGAACTACAAATTTATATTACATACACAGAGATCAGATATTAACAACATTTCTTGAATTGACAATGAATAATTTCTTTTCCATACCAAAAGCACTAAGTTCCTAAAGGACCAGTTTTGTTTATTTCTGATTTTTAAAGAATGAGTAAAGCTCTGGGTACACAATAGGTTCACAATAAATAGTAAACTAACTAGTGATTTAAAACATTATTTTTCTCCCAAAAGTATCCTTTTGAGCACCTTAACTAAAACCAAATTGGAATCTATTCGTACTTTAAATTTTCTCCAATGATTCTGTCCTGTACTTTGCACCCTAACTAGGAAAAAAGATCTCTCAGTCACTTTAATCATTTTATCCAAAGGACCACAGGACTCCAGGGGAAACACTAGGTCAACTGTGACATGTACTATGGTACTTTTTAGAATTATGCAAATAGCCATCTGTTCAGATACCATTTTAGAATCATTTAATGTGTATAGTTTGGGATAAAGGGGAAAATACAAAAAATGCATCTCACTTTGGACCCATAAAAATCTGAGTGGTACCTGATTCATTTCATATTATGAAGGGTCTCAAGTTTTAAAAGTGCATCTTTTCTCTTTGGTCAGAACTTTAAATCTTTTTCATTACAGTTTAAACACCTGTAGTCAAATCTTAAATGTCTTTGTCGTTTAAATTCTAAACATTAAAATTCTGAACATCTCAATTATGTAAATGGTAAAAGTAATGGTCAGTTTTTTAAAAGATGTTCCCCTCCCCCACTGTCCTCCATTGTTCCTGATTATGGTTATTTTCTATCCTCTGGCAAGGTGGTTAGTTCTATGGATAACCTCAGAAGTTAGTTTTTGGAAATGAACCAGAAAGATAAATCCTGGCATTTTCAAGAGAGCCAAAAAAGTGAAAATAATTATCATTTGTTTGCCATCTGTTGTTTCACTGGTCAACATACTGAAACTTTAAGCAAATTTGTTTCAACTATTTAATCCTCATAACCATACAGTTTAGTATGTTTAAGCCCATTTTTTAAAAGGTTTAGTTTTTTAAAAATCTTTATTTATTTATTGAATAGAGACAGCCAGAAATTCAGAGGGAAGGAGGTGATAGGAAGAGAGACAGAGAGAGACACTTGTAGCCCAACTTCACCACTCCCAAGCCCATTTTTCAGTTAAAAGGAACTGAAGCAAATCTAGATAAGAAACTTGCCCTAGCTTATGTAACCATCATGTGGTAAAACTAGATCTCAGAATGGACAGGTTTGAGTCTGTACTGGTCCCTTTACCACAATGTTTCCACTTGTCTCTTTGTTCTCTCCCAGGACACATTGGTGAATATTTTTCTGAAGAACTGATGCCTGCAAGAGTGTGATTAATAAAGTTTTGTAAAAGCATGCTGCATGTAATAAAGAGGGAAGATAAATAGAAAATCAATAATGTCTGTAATCAATGTAAAAAAAAAACAGTCTATGCACATCATGCTTAAGTGTGGAGGAGATACCCCCAGAGAGCTCCAGTTATTTTTAAAATATATTTTATTTATTCATTTTTAAACTTTTTATTTATTTATTTTACCCTTTTGTTGCCCTTGTTTTTATTGTTGTTGTAGTTATTTTTGTTATTGATGTCGTCACTGTTATATAGGACAGAGAGAAATGGAGAGAGGAGGGGAAGACAGAGAGGGGGAGAGAAAGATTGACACCAGAAGTGCTGTTTCATCACTTGTGAAGCGATCCTCCTACAGGTGGGGAGCTGGGGACTCTAACTGGTATCCTTAAGCTGGTCCTTGCACTCTGTGCCACGTGCCCTTAACCTGCTGCACTACTGCCCAACTTCCTATTTACTTATTTTAATATATTTATTTATTTATTATTAGATAGAGACAGAAAGGAATTAAGAGGGAAGGGGAGATAGAAAAGGAGTCAGAGAGACACCTGCAGCCCTGCTTCACCACTTGTGAAACTTTCCCCTTGCAGGTGGAGAGCAGGGGTTTGAACCTGCATCCTTGTACACTGTAATGTGTACACTTAACCAGGTGTGCCACCACCTGGGCCCCCTATTTTATTTATTTTTTTTAATGAGGGAGATACAGGGGTGCATTGGATCGACCTTCCCGTGGTGCACCCCATGAGTACCCATTCATTGGGGAAACTGATGATCCTTCCTAGCCGACTGAATCCACATGGATCCCAGTCTCTTTCAAAGCCATTTAACTGGCTACGAAAGAAGGGCAAACGCTAGAAGAAGAAGAAGAAGGGAGATACAGAGAGAGAGAGAAAGAGAGGGAGAAAGAGAGAGAGAGAGAAAGAAAGAAACAAGTGCACTGCTCAGCTCTATCTTAAGGTGGTGTTGGGGATTGAGCCTGAGACCAAAGGAGCCTCAGGCATGAAATTCATTTGCATAGCTATTATGCTGTTTGCCTAGCCCAGGAGTTCTAGTTATTGAGAACTCTAAGGAGCTTTCTTTCTATTTGAATCCAGTGTCAGCATTTCCACTGAACTCTGGCTTCTGTGAGACCCACCTCTTTATTTAATTCCTAGCTATTATCATCTCTTTCACGATAAAATGGTAAATTTTTTTTTTTTAGTTAAGATCGAGTTTACTCAGATAAGAAGGGATGAGGAGGAGGCATGAGTGGGACCCCTCAGTAGTCAACTGTGTGATCTGTGCCATGCATCCCCCTGCACAGCAGTGTAAATTCCTTTACCATTTTATTCACCTGTCTCTTGTTCACTCACTTTTGAAGAATCTGCTGGCTGAAGATGTCCTTCTGTTCAGGACTGAAATGGGCAGAGAGAAAGCAAGGTAGCTGCAGGTGCCCTGTTCTTTGATTTTTATTTATCTATTTCCTACTACTCCATATACTTCCCCTATACTGATATACTGGAGTCTATTGCCTTACCTCTGTTAATCTCTTGTTGATAACAAGTTATGTCCATACCTATGTATCCTTAATTCTACTTACTCCAATACAGCAGGTGTGCAATAATGGCCTAAATCCTAGCCACACTGAGACAGAATAGTGTTCTGAAAAGAATATGCAACAGACCAGTTATATGAGCCTACTAAACATACTTGTGCTTTTTGACTTTCCACTGTATCAAAGGAATCAAAGGGGTTGGAGGGACAATTGGAAAAGGGAACTCCAGAAAGCATGGGAAAGGCAGCCTATAACCTGAGATCCAAGGAAACCAATGTCCCTCCTGCCCCCCAAAGTAAAATCCTTATAAAGCTGATCTCAATTTCTAAATATGAAGTCAGTGGCTTTTCTTGCCCCAGCCTACTTTCTGATTCTTTTATTTATTTATTTATTTATTTTCCTTTTACAAATTGATTTTAAGATTCTGCATCTGTAAAATGAAAAGCATATGAAACTTCAATACAGAATTTAAGATTAAAGAAAATAACATATATGAAGAGGCTTGTGATACAAATAAAATATTGTGTAGATTTCATTCATTTAACTAATATTGAGAGTACCAAGTGCTCTTTCTTCTGATTAGTTAGAACATATTGATCAATATAAGAATTTTTGGAGCTTTATTATAGAATGTTGAGGAAGGCAAATAACAGACAATCTTGTTAAGTATGTATTTTTTTACAGAGTGATAAGTGTTATGGGTTAAAACAGAAAGTAAAGTATGAACAATCAAAGAGGATTGTTGGGGATGGGCAAGGGAGGTATAGGTTGAAGTATTCAAGAAGGTGATGACTGAAAAAAAAACAGAAAGTTTCCATACTTTCCAGATAACTGAAAGAAGGACATTCCAGCTTGATGGAGCAGTCACTGTCAGTAGGATATACAGAGAACAATTAAAAGGAATGTGATCTTGGAAGTGTGTATTGAAGAGAGAGTACTCAGGTTTAGGCTAGATTGGTAAGAGGGATCATACAGATAGCGTGAGCACCACTGGTAAGAATTTGAATCTTTACTGAATGAGATGCTAGCTCACTTAATTTTCTTTGGAACCTGCTATAACTGAATGCATGCATTTATTCAGTGTGTCCTCTGTGTTACAACTTCAATGCTATTATGTCAAGTATAGTCTTGTCTTATATCATTGTAATATTAAAGCCTAGCACAGTGCCTGGGACATAACTGTACTTAACAAACACCTCTTTAATTGTTATCATTTGTTTTGTATTTTTTATAAAGACAGAGAAAAATTTGAGATGGTGGAGAGAGACACCTGCAGCACTGCTTCACGGCTTATGAAGTTCCCTCCTGCAAGTGGGGACCAGGGGATTGAACCCAGTTCCTTGTACATGTTAATCTGTGTATTCTACAAGCCATGCCACAACCCAGCCCCTACTGTTACCATATAGTTGCTGTTGTTGTTGTTGTGTTACTCAGGAAACATGGTGAAAAGATTCATTTTGAAAAAAAAAAAAAAAGACATTTGTTGCTCTAGATGTTTAGCATATTGTTGAATTCCCTCCCCTCAGCACCCTGCCCCCACTTTTCTATATCAACTTCAGTTGCATTCTGAAAATATCAACTGGCCCAATTGGAAGAACATTAAAGATGCAGAAGATTTTGTGCAAGATCAATAACACTAGTTTCAATCCTGTGATAGACACAGAAGCTCAGTTACAAAGCTGATGGATGCACTTAGCTCTCCATCTGCATTCTCAATTGACTGGGCACTTTCCTGGCAATTGTGGAAGACCCAGGGATAGAGACTCCACTACTCCACAAGGGTTTGCTGAGCTGATTCTTACCTGGTATTTTGGGGAAAAGCTGGGAGCATGCCAGTACCATTACTAGACCAGCTTCCCAGTTGTTCCAAAGGATTTCCATCTCCAAATTTCACCAAATTCTTTCTCAGGATGAATATAAAGTTACAGTGTTGGGCTTTTCCTCATAGACAACTATATAAACATAAAAAAAAATAGAGAAATGCATCCGTTTCCCATGACTATGTGGAATAACATATTTAGTTTTAAATGACTCTGGAGAATCAAAGTCAATTAAACTAAGGGTATAATAGGAATGAGAAGCTGTATTAGTTTACTAGCTTGATTATTTTGTAAAAATAGAAAGAATGAGTTCTAAAAGTTGACTAGTCCCACAGCATTCAGATGTGCCATTTATATGAGGCTGTTTTGAGCCATGAGGGGTAGATTTCTTTAAGTTCTTTTTAAATGAGCTGAAAAGAGGATGTGAATGTCCAATATTCATGATCTTATATGATCATATAAACCATTAGTTTGTCTCTGATAAAGTGAGAAAACAGCTTCGGCATGAGCTAAGTATACTTATGGGAGTATAACCAACTCTTAGAATATTTCTGAAATAATAAATTAAAAAATATCTAAGAATTATAAGAAACAAGAAAAGATCATTTGACATTAACTAAGCACCCACTACATCCCATACACTGAGACAGGCTTAGAGGAATAAAAAAAAAATCAGTAAATTCCCCCAAAGAGATGTTCAATAAATATTGAAGATATGTGGACAAATAAGAAAAAAATGATTTGGCCTAGGGAGATGGCTCAGAGTTAGAATGCCTGTCTTGTATACTTGAGTCCCTGTGGTAATTTCCTCACCTAAAAACAAATAGATAAAAATTGTGTATGCCATAAAAAGAGGTGTTAGCAGTGTTCTTGTCTCCATTTCTGTCTTCCTCTCTTTCTCATTAAACAAAAGAAAAAAAATTATTTGCTTCATAAAGATTATGGGGGGGGGCACTAATGAGAAATTGGCTAATCTTATGAGAGGGAAGCAAGTTTATGGCTTTGAACAGAACCATTGGGTCAAATCTTGTAAAATTAAGAGAATTACTACAGAAAGAGGTGAAGGGAACAGCTCTTCTAGTGAAGAACACCATCAAATGTACCTGAAAATATGCAGAACTTGAAATAGATGAAGTTCATGGGACTGAGAATACTTTTGAGTAGTGCATAAGGCATGAACTGTGAGAAAAAGGCAAGAGAAAGGAACAAGTGGGGGAAATGGAAAGAAATAATGCTGAGGTCCATATTCAGCAAAGGAACCTGTATAACCTTTGCATCCTTGTAGGACTGAGCTTGCATTTTGTTGATAAAGAATAGAAGGGAGGGGATAGGATATAGGGCTCTAGAGGCGGGCACTGTGTGGGAATGTACCCCTCTTATCCTATAGACTTGTCAATATTTCATATATATATATATAAAGAAAAAGAATAGAAAATCTTCCATTAAAGGGGATAGGATAGGGGACCAGGTGGTAGTGCAGCAGGTTAAGCTTATATGGTACAAAGCACAAGGATCAGTGTAAGGATCCTGGTTCGAGCCTCTAGCTCCCCACCTGCAGGGGCATAGCTTCACAAGCAGTAAAGCAGGTCTGCAGGTGACTATCTTTCTCCCCCCCCCCATCTTCTCCTCCTCTCTCAATTTCTCTCTGTCCTATCCAACAACAGCAATACCGACAATAACAGTAAAAATAACAACAAAGGCAACAAAATGGAAAAAATGATCTCCAGGAGTAGTGGATTCATAGTGCAGGCACGGAGCTCCCCAGTGATAATCCTAGAGGAAATAAATAAATAAATAAATAAATAAATAAATAAATAAAAGAGGGAATAGGATACTGAGCTCCGGTGGTGGGAATTGTGCGGAATTGTACTCCTCTTATCCTATGGTCTTATCAATTATTATTAAATCAATTATAAAAAAATAAGGCTGAATCCATTACTGAAAACAGATTGTAAAGAAATTTATTATAGGGAGTTGGGCGGTAGTGCAGTGGGTTAAGCACAGGTGGCGCAAAGCGCAAGGACCAGTGTAAGGATCCTGGTTCGAGACCCAGCTCCCCACCTGCAGGGGGGTCGCTTCACAAGCTGTGAAGCAGGTCTGCAGGTGTCTTTATCTCCCCCTCTCTGTCTTCCCCTCCTCTCTCCAATTCTCTATGTCCTATCCAACAAGGACAACATCAATAACAACTTTAATAAAAATTACAACAATAAAAAAGAAAAGGGCAAAAATAAGTGAATAAATAAATAAATATTAATATATAATCCTAGTTTCCAATTTATTGAGGAAATAAATATTAATTATATAAAAGAGATCATTATAGATTATGATGAGCATTGCTACTATGCTATGCTAAATAATCAGAGCTCATTATTGCTGGGTTGCAGACTTCAGACTGAGCTCATTACCATAATCACCAACATATATTTGAATAAATTATATATATATATAATATATATAACTTATATATATTATATATATATAATTTATTCATGAGAAAGATAGGAGAAAGAGAAAGAACCAGACATCACTCTGGTACATGTGCTGTGGGGGATTGAACTTGTGACCTCATGCTTGAGAGTCCAATGCCTTATCCACTATGCTGCCTCCCAGACCACTATACATATATATTTCTTTTTCTGCCATCATTTATCATTGGGACTCTGTGCCTGCACAATGAAACCACTGCTCCCTGTGGCCTCTTTCTTTCTTTCTTTCTTTTTTTGTTTTTTGATATAAGACTGAGAGGAATTATGAGCAAAGTAGGAGATAAAGACAGAAAGAGAGACACCTGCAGCCTTGCTTTACCACTTGTGAAACCTTCCCCCTGCAGGTGGGGACCATGGGCTTGAACCCAGGTCCTTTCATATGGTAACATGTGCACTCTATGGGTTACACCACTGCCCGACACCTATATTTAATTTTTTAACATAGTACTACATTATCCATTTGAACCACAGCATTTGCCAGTGAATTTTGACTTGGGTAGCCTCAACATAAACCATTATAATATGTAGAAGGGTTTGGGCTACTACAAACATTTATAAATTACTGAAAATCATTATGTTTTTGTGGGGAAAAAAAGAAATAGTTTGGCTTTTCTCAGTTGGAGTCTGACATGTATGGGTTCACTGGTAAAAGGGACAGATGGCTAAGCTAATGTTAGTAATTACAGAGAAAAAGTCCACTGCTGACCTAAAAATGCAACAGAATCTATTCCTTTATAACTTCCCATTGACTGTTTAGCTCAAGTTCCTAATTATTACAAAAATAGAGAAAAGGCTAGCTTGACATAAGAAAAATTTTCCTAAGAACATGGAACTATATCTCCATATGTGACTGCTAGTGCATTTATATATCAGCTTATTCAAGCAGTCTTATTTGATCTGTGTGACACTAGGGAATGTAATTAAGTGCTTAGTTATACTACAAGAAGAAATTAAAGTTCCCCTCAAAAGAAAAAGTTAACTGGACAATCTAATATAGAGAAAATCTAATGAGGTTATTTCTCTCTGAACATTTAACTTACCATTTTTAAGTGTGTAACCAGCTCCCTTTCTTATTTTGCTAATATTGTATTCAATTTCTAAGGTTAATGTACTTCAAAATGAGTGGCCTACATAACAACAACAAAAAATGTATTCTCTCTCAGTTGTGGAAGTTAGAACTGAAAGCTCAAGGTGTCAGCAAGGTTAGTTTCTTCTGAGAGGATTGTGAAAAAATGATTTGTTCCATGCCTTCCAGTTATGTTCTGGTGGTTTGCTAACAGTCTAAGATCTCACCCTTCATCTTTACATGACACTCTCCCTATGCAGGATGTCTGTCATATACCTCCAAATTCCCTGTCTTTATAAGGATATCAGTCATATTGAAAGAGAACCCGCTGTAATCAACTCATTTTATATTATCACCATATGTTGATCAAATGGTACTATTTATTTATTGGATAAAACAGAAAGAAATCGAGAGAGGGAGGGGAGAGAGAGAGAGTGAGAGAGAATGAAAAAGAAAAGGAGATGTCTGAAGCAGTGCTCTACTACTCATGAAGATTCCCCCCAAGCAGGAGCAGGCTGAATCCTTGGTCCTTTTGCATGGTTACATGTGAATTCAACAGGGTGCACTATTACGCAACATTTTATTTTTATATATAAGATCTCATTCTGGGGTGGTGGGAGCTAGTACTTCAGTATATGAAGTTTGAGGAGACACTGTCCAGCCCATCAGCTACATTCTTTTTAAGTCTGAAGACCAAATTTCCTCTTCAGCATCAAACTGGGCAGGTGGTTGCCCAGTTCATAACAAAAATCATTCTTAGTGACTGGCACTCAGATCATAGAGGTGTTGCCCAGGAATTTTGTTCATCATATGTAAACCTATCCTCACTGAACTAACAATATGTAGTTGAAATAAATCGGCCTTCAATGTCTGAAATGACTCAAGTCAGGGAAATGAAAACTGATACTTAAGAGCATTCCATATTTATCCTGACTCATTTTACCAGTCTATTTTCTTTACAGAGACACCTGCATAGCACATATTTTCTCCTGTGTTTCTAAGATTATATAACCCTACCACCAGTTATATAAAAGTCAGATTTTTGTGCCTGTAAAAGCTGCTATTTTTTTCAGTACCTATTCCAGGTTCAGTGATAGATATTTCTCACACAGTACTGCTAAGTTTTACAACAACATTTCAAAGTCAGTACCCTTCTCCTCAGAGGAGTTAAATGTTTGCTCAAGGTCACATCACAGGGCTTTCTGACCTCCAAGTATGTGTAACTTGTACCACATTTGACTAAGAAATGTTTTTAAAAATGTGATTCATTTTGATGTGATTTTGCTTTGTGAAGCTTTTCATACAGCCAATTAAACATTAGTTCTTCCCTTCAACGTGAGTCAGGTTTGAATGCTCATTCAATACTTAAAAATATCTTTTTCATACTAAAAGAAAATATAGCAGAATGAGCACTGATCAGAAATGAGATGCCAAACAATCATATGACCTTGGGAAGTCTTACTTGTCAGGGAAAATATCCTCACTTGTTACAAAAGCAGCCAAGACATAAGAGGTAGTGGGGAGAATTGAAAGCAAAAAACTTTGTCTCTCCTAACAGTCTCAGTTCTAAGGACTTATCCTACCCTTTAGTGAACATATTTCTATATTTTCAACACTACTTTTGCAAAATATCCAGAAAAAGAATACAATATCAATTTTATTTTCAAAAGAAAATTTGTCCAGTTACCTGCTTCTTTCTTAACAAGTCAGTCAATTCCTTTCATATCTGTGCAATTTAAGAAAATAACAATTATAATATTTGAAATTGACAACAGAAATCTACTTGAAGTTTTGATAACCACTTAAAATATATAAATACCTATAGCAAATCAAATGCTGTCTTCAACTAGAAGTAGATTTTCAGTTTACGGGATTGGTATTTTCATCTTAACCATGAAAACATCTCTGGATGATTTGAATGAGAAATTAGAAACTGGATTTAGCCATGTCCTTCAAAACAGCCTTGACAACTGCAACATTAGTAAAAGGTGCTACAGATAAAAACGTTGCAGACCTTTAAATAAGGAGCCCTTGAAATGTTTCAGACAGACTGTTGTTTTAAAAAAATCACCTATTTCACTGCTTTTGTGACCTAACTTAAGTAACATAGTAGAGTGGAAAAGAAAAAGAAAAAGAAATAGAGACAAAGAACTAGGGAGAAATACACAATGAATCCCTTCTATTAGATGATTTTTCACATAGGTGTGTGTGGAAAGTTTAGAAGTTCACCTTGATTTTTTTCAGTCTGTTCTTAGCTTCACCACTGGAATTGATTAATTTCTGTAGAGAATATTAAACTATGTAAAATAAGAAATTAATTGAAACGTGTTTTTGCTCCTCTGGCTTGAATAAAGTAGACAAAGAACAATTGTTATGCTTTGAGTTGCTGAAACTCCTTTTTAACAAGATTAAAAGCATAAGGCATCCTAAGTTGGCTCTTCTAAAATCAGAGGGTAGCCATCTGGTGAAACTAGAGTTAATCTACTCTTAACAAGCTGCAACGGCTTAGTATAGAAGGCATAGCTCAAGGTATACTCCTTGACCAAAAAGAAATTTATAGTCAACGTCACATGTGTTTTTGTAGCAACATATTTCAGATATCCTCTATGTTTTATTTGAAAGAAAAATGAAAAGAACGTGGTTACTTGAAATTACCTCAGACATGGAAGATATACATACTCCCAGTCAACTCACTTTCATCTTTCATCCTTCCTAACTTTTTTTTCTTCCTTCTTTCTTTCCTCCCAGCACTCCTGATGGGCTTTCACTAGGTACATTTTATGAAGGCAAAGTGTAGGAACTTCCTCTTTCACTAAAAACAGAGTTCTTATGATCTTTACTTAAAGCATATTGCTATCTAAAGCAATGACCAGATTTGCTGACTCTTAAGCAGCCCTAATGATTAATCCTTCCCTACTGGAAGCAGCTTTAAATAACATTGCTATGCTTGGTTGCTCAAGAACTGATAGAAAACTGAGATGCTCATGAAGATACATGTGGGAAACACTTAGTTGGCAAGCCCATTCTCAAATTTCTTCCTTTTAATTTTGTTTGAAGAACTATTTCTTTATTTCCTGTGAGATAGAGAGGAGAGAGAATGATACAATGAAGAAAAAGAGCTAAAGTACTATTCTGGTATGTATGGTGCCAGGAGTCTCAGATTTGCAAGTCCAGTGCTCTACCAGTTGAGCCATTTCTTTGGCCACAAGCTCCTTTCTTAATTATCTCTCTAAAGAATGAGAAAGAGGGGCCCAGGTGGTGGTATGCTTAGCTAAGCACACACATTACAGTGTGCAAGGACCCAAGTTTAAGCCCCTGGTCCCCATCTTCAGGGGAAAGCTTCATGAATGGTGAAGTAAGATTGTAAGTGTCTCTATGTCTGTTTCCTTCTATGTTTACCTCTCCCCTATCAATCTCTCTCTGTCTCATTCCAATAAATAAATTAATAAAAGATTTAAAGAAAAAAATGAAAATCTTACAAAACACAACTGAGAAAGCTGGAGCCAGGCAGTGGCACACCCAATAGAACACACAAGTTACCATGCAAAAGTATGCAGATTCAAGCTCCTGGTTCCCACCTGCAAGGAAGAATCATCAAGCAGTGCTATAGGTGTCTCTCTCCCTCTACCTCCCTCTTTGTTCTTCATTTCTCTCTGTCTCAATCCAGTAAGTAAGTAAAATGCTTTAAAAAAAAAAAGACGAAGAAAGGTAGATATATCTCATTTTCCCATGCAGCTAAACGTGGAAGTTCCAAGTAATAAGATGAGAGAAATTTGACACAGATTTAGAGAAAAGCTTATGCTTTCTAATGAAAAGAGAATTGAGGACATGCTTCTTTCCTTTTTTTCTTTTTTTATTTTCTGCCTCAGATACTCTAATGTTGTGACCATCTTTGAAGAAGCAAATATAAAAGCAAAAGTCAGTGTGCTAAAGATGATGAAGCAAAACATAAGAGCTAGACTTTGAGTTACGGGCAGCATTATTGAACCAATTAAACTACTTATTTGCTTCTTGATGATGAAAAAAATAGACTTTTAGATTTAAGCCATTTTTTCTGACTTTGTTTCTGTGTTTTAATGTCTAATAAACCATGTATATATGATGATTATGATAGCTTATTTTTGCTAACCAGTTACCAGTTTACAGAGTTGTTTTCCTAGAATATCTTAATTTAATCTGTACAGCATGATAGTAAAATATGACTTGTCAATATATAAGAAGAAATTGTGGTAGAATTAAGGTATTGATTTGTTAATGTTTTACCCTAATTTCCTTACATGATTGTGTACATTTTAGGAAATGATATGGGGGTCAAGCAGTGGCAAACCTGGTTAAACACACACATTACAATGCACAAGGATCCAAGCTTCAAGCCCCTGGTCCCCACCAGCAGGGGGAAAGCTTCATGAGTGGTGAAGCAAGGCTGCAGGTGTCTTTTTTCTCTCTCTATCTCCCCCTTCTCAATTTCTCTCTGTTTATATCTAATAATAAATAAATATAAAAAAGAAAATGATAATTTGTGGGACTCTAAAGTTAATTGCAGCTAGATCAGAAAGTTTCTTACATGTCTCTGAAGTAAAAAAAAAAAAGGATGAGATCATTGCATTAAAGAAAGAGTTAGCCTGGGATAGGAAGAAACTTGCATCTTTATCTGAAAAGAGTGGGAAGATAATACGTAGAAGTAAACAATGTGGTAGCAGACATAAACATACAGATATCAAACTGGAGTTGGTAGATTTCTAACTAAAGTGTTTCTGGAAGTTACTCTAGTAGTTGTTAATTATTGGCCACCAGTATCCATTGATACTCATCTCCTTGTTTAGTCAGCGAGGGGGTCAGTTTGTGCAGATTATTTACTTTCTTATATCAGACTTTGATACCTGTAGAGACATAATACTGTATGCCTGACAAAGCTCAAAGTTCATTATTTTTTAAATTTTTATTTATAAAAAAGGAAACACTGACAAAAACCACAGGATAAGAGGGTACAACTACACAGGATTCCCACCACCAGAACTCTTTATCCCATCTCCTCCCCTGATAGCTTTCCTATTCTTTATCCGTCTGGGAGTATGGACCCAGGGACATTATGGGGTGCAGAAGGTGGAAGGTCTGGCTTCTTTAATTGCTTCCGTGCTAAACATGGGCATTGACAGGTCAGTCCATCCTCCCAGCCTGTTTCTCTCTTTCCCTAGTGGGGCGGGGCTCTAGGGAAGCCGGGCTCCAGAACACATTGGTGGGTTGTCTGCCCAGGGAAGTCCTCCCAACCTGTTTCTCTCTTTCCCTAGTGGGGAAGGGCTCTGGGGAAGTGGGGCTCCAGGACACATTGGTGGGTCATTTGCCCAGGGAAGTCCAGTTGGCATCATGCTAACATCTGGAACCTGGTGGCTGAAAGAAGAGTTAACATAAAAAGCCAAACAAACTGTTGACTAATCATGAACCAAAAGGCTAGAATATTGCAGATGAAGATTTGGGGGGGGGGGGGTCGGTCTCTCCAAAGTTCATATTTTAAGGAAAAATGTTTTAGATTGGATTTCCTTGGAGGTAGACCTTGGTTTTGAATTTTAGGGCAAATGGTTTATTTGGGAGGTGATAATAAGAACCTCCAGGGGAAAATTAAGGAAGTGAGTTGAAGAAGACAAGGAAGTCACAACATGCTACCTGAATACATGTTATGGACAGTTAATGTCCCATTTTGGTGATAATCAGAACTGAGTTTTTCTGAAATAGGAGGAGGGGTAGACTGCAGCATTTATCTACAAATAGCTATTAGGTTCTAATAAAAGCTACTTTCTTGGAACTTCTGGCCAACAGCATATGGACAAAGTTATGATCTACAACCAAAGAATGATCTGGGAACAGGGAGTCAGAGATGTTAGTATTGCGGAAGCTTAAGTGATAGAAGCCAAAGTCAATGTCTAGTATAGGTTACTCTTTATGGATTGACTTTCTTATTTTTTTAGAGGGGAACAGAGGAAAGCACCACTCCAGCACAGATGACCTCCCATGTGGTGTCAGAGGTCAAATCCAGGTCCCCATGCATAGTGAGGTGTGAACTTTACTGAGAAAATCATCTCCTTATGTATTAAGTTTCTTAATTGCTCTTTGTGTTTATACACACTTAATGTTACACTGCTTGTGAAAATGTTGGAAATGTCTCTCTTAAGTCTGTGTGTCCTTAAGTATATATCTGAGATCCTTTCCTACTTTGTAGATATTAATGGCTACAGACAAATTGGGGGCAGAGAGCTTGGGAAAAATATATTACAGTTCTAGATTTCAGTCATAAAGGAGAAAATACAAGGACTAATACTTTATGAAATACTTTCCACTCTTTACTCACTAAATTTCTATCACAAGTTTATAGTAAGCAGCTTTATTTATTTACCTAACATTTTAAAAGGTTTATTTATTTATTTTTAACATAGAGAGATCAGAGCACTGATCTCTGGCATATGACAGTGTTAAGATTGAACCTGAAGTATCTGGGGCCTCCTCTAGGACATGAAAATCCTGTGTTCTCACTCAGATATTTACTATCCCCTCAATATCTGTAGTAGGCAGCTATCAAATCAGAATTGACATAGAAAAAAAAAGACATCGATTTGAATTCTGGTGTTGTTGCTAGTTAGTATGTTAGCTTAGATCAATTAAAAGTTTAGTTTCCTCATCTATAAGTAATAATTACACAAGTTGTTGAGAAAATCAAGAGATCTTGCACAAAAGTAATTTAAAACCACGTTATATATACCTTTTATCACAATTATTATAAGAAGGAAATTCTCTACCCTTCTTTCTTCACTTAGCACTAATTCCTCATTTATTTTTCCTTGCTTTCTTCTGTAGTCTTTCCTTTGTCCTTCCATCCTTACTTATGTGTGTTGTATGTTTGTATGCAAATGGTCACAAAATCTATTGTCCAAATCTTGAAACTTAAGAACAGAAAAAAAAGTTTCACTTTTCAAGATAAAACTAGGACAGCAGGTGTAAACTGGGACTGCTTTGGGTGAACCTGACATCACACACTCAAGATAACATCAACAAAGGAAATAGAGAATGAGAAAGTAAGACACTTAGAGTGGTGGTGCCCTTTAGTTCCAAGCAGTTAGAAAATTGAGGAAAGTAGATGAGACCAGATATGAAAATAGAAACATGATCATTTTCACCCAGTTCAGTAAAAGAAATCTCCTGCAGCTTATCTGATTGGAAGACACAGTAGAGTCAGGCTAATAAGATTTATGAGGGGGGGGGGGGGTCGAGCGGTGGCGCAGTGGGTTAAGCGCATGTGGCGCAAAGCCCAGGGACCGGCGTAGGGATCCCCTTCGAGCCCCCGGCTCCCCACCTGCAGGGGAGTCGCTTCACAGGCGGTGAAGCAGGTCTGCAGGTGTCTGTCTTTCTCTCCCCCTCTCTCTCTGTCTTCCCCTCCTCTCTCCATTTCTCTCTGTCCTATCCAACAACAAAGCAATGTCAACAATGGCAATAATAACCGCAACGAGGCTGCAACAACTAGGGCAACAAAAAGGGGGAAAAATGGCCTCCAGGAGCGGTGGATTCATGGTGCAGGCACCGAGCCCAGCAATAACCCTGGAGGGGAAAAAAAAAAGATTTATGATACCTCCACTTTAAGCCATACTTTTCTCTCATATTTTTTCCTTTTTCTATTTTTAAATTTATTTATTTATAAAATGGAAACACTGACAAGACCATAGGATAAAAGGGGTACAACTCCCACCACCAGAGCTCCATATCACATCCCCTTCCATTGTAGCTTTCCCATTCTTTAACCCTATGCGAGTATGGACCCAGGGTCACTATGGGGTACAGACGGTGGAAGTCTGGCTTCTGTAATTGTTTCCCCACTGAGCATGGGCGTTGACAGGTCAATCCATACTCCCAGCCTGTCTCTCTCTTTCCCTAGTGGGAAAAGAGGTGCGGCTCTGAGGAAGCGGAGCTCCAGGACACGTTGGTGGGGTCATCTGTCCACTGAAGTCCAGTTGGCATCATGGTAGCATCTGGAATCTGGTGGCTGAAAAAGAGTTAACATATAAAGCCATACACATTGTTTATTAACCATGAACCTAAAGGCTAGAATATTGCAGATGAAGATTTGGGGTCTCTGTTTTGGAAATAACTAGTAGGTCTATTTTAGGTATATTCCCCACTGAACATGGGCTCAGGCAAAAACTAGTAAATTCATGGGTCCTTTGGAATATATATCAGGTACAATGTTAAATACTAAAAAAATAGAAATGACTAATATATAGTCTCTTCCTTCAGGGAATTATAGTTTAGCTAAAGAGGCAAATATAAATAAATATAGCCTTCAATAATTATACCAATACAGGATATTCAAGAAACAAAAATAATATTGAGGAGGAAATAATTAAGTACACAGACAATATGTTAAAGGTTTCAAAAGGAGATTATTAAAATAGGATCTGAAGCCAGAAGAGGACTTTTCCAGTCATTAAAGTAAGAAAACTTCCAGTCAAAGAGATAGAAACTATGAAACAACATGACTAGTTGTAGAAGTAGAAAACAGTCACAAAATCAATAATAGATGAGTTGAGTTGATGCTCATGGTAGCAGGAAGTCATAGAAGTTTCAAGCAGGTGAGCAATATGATGGCCATATATTTTAAATAATCATTGACAACTATGTGGAGGATACTTTTCATCACTTTATCTTTCTTATTGGGAGGTTAATAGTTTACAGTAAAGTCATTGTCACATAGATACAATTTTCTATCTTGTCATAATATGTGTCTGTTAAATGGTTTCACCCCCAACTTAGGTCCTTTTCCATCATCATGTACCAGGACCTGGAAGCATCCTCCCTCACACTCCATGTCCTCCTTCCACAGAGTCCTTTGCCTTGGTGCAACATACCAAGTCAGTCCAAGATTTACTTCGTGTGTCCCCTTTCTGTTCTTGCTTCTTAAGTTCTTCCCACAAGTGAGATCGTCCCATATTCATCCTTCTCTTTCTGACTTATCTTACTTAGCATGATTCCTTTAAGCTTCATCCAAGAAGAGATGAAGAAGGTGACTTCATTATTCTTAATAGCTGAGTAATAGTCCCTGTTTCTTAACCATTCACCTGTTGTTAGACACTTAAGTTGTGTCTAACTTTGGACTATTACAAATTGTGTTAAAGCATAGGTCTATACAGATGTGTTTGAATGAATAAGTGTGCTTTATTTTTTTAGGCTATATCCTCAGAAGAGGAATTGTCAGGTAAATTGGACCAATTTATATTCCTACCAGAAATGTGTGAGGGTTCTTTTACCCCTACAATCTCTCCATCATTTGTTTGTACAACCCTTTCTAATGTATGGCATTCTCACAGGAGTGAAGTGGTAACTCATTTTTGTTTTTATTTGCATTTCTCTGATAATCAGTGAATTTGAGCATGTTTTTCATGTCTTTTGGCATTTTGGATTGCTTTTTTTTTTTTTTTTTACAAGTTAGGTGGAAACTGAGACAAAAAAATTATTGGGTTGTAGGGAAAGTCAATGTATTTTTCTATGTGTCATGACTTTTCCAACAACCCGATAGTTTAAACGTTATATTATAAACTCCATTTATGAGATATATCTAACAATCTGCATTTGGCTCAAGTAGTGAGGGTCGAGGAGGGGCTAGAAAGATGAAAAAGAAAGTGATATTTACTGAGCTAGCACACAAGTACTCCATATAGTATGGAGGGTTAAGAATCCAATTTACATCTAGAGACAACATTTTTGCGGAGGGGCAAGATTACAAGTAGCCTTTGGGGTAAAATGAAAGCTGCAAATAGCATTTATAACTACATAAGACATCCAGTCTTCCTGATTCAGCTCAAATTAGACACACTTAACTTTTGAAAGGTTAGGGAGCCTGGCTTTTGCTGAAGTGTTCCTCCACCACACTTTGTTTTAATATTGCATTGACAAATTGCCTTCACTCCGAGAATTTATTTCCCTTCAGATATAGCTCACCAAATAGCAGTTGTGAAGTCATAACATTTTAAGGGTGTGATCAGTGGTAATGGGTAAAGGGTGGGAGGTGTGGAGGGGGTATGCTCAGTGCCATTTTAGGAAGAGGAATCATTCCCAGAGTCAGCTGAAAGCATCTGCAGCCCAGGTTTTCAAGGTGTCATCAGCCCTCTCCCTAATGGGTCCTCTAGTAGGCCACAAAGTGAAATTCTGCTCTTGTGACAGGACTGGGTAATCACACAGCCCAGTGCCCCTCTCTCAGAGCTTGTTCCAGAGTGATCCTCAGAGAGCAGCTATTCGGTTAAAGCCTGGAAAGGGAAGGCTGCCTTCTAATTCAACTCTGAGCTTCTGAGTATCTTGTCCTGACAGCCACTGTACTCTTGTCACTGAGAAATGAACAAAGCAGCTTCAGTGCAGAGCAGGCAACCCCCTGGGTAGCGTGACTCCTAGGAAAGAAATAGTCTGGCCTATTTTAGTCCCTGCTCAAGAACTCCCTTGGCAGCTGCATCTCGAATGTATTTCCGTATTCACAGCTGGTACTGGCTTTTCCGATTCATTGAGAAAGGAGCCAGTGAAAAGACCAGGAATTGTAAGGACACCAAGGGACTTAGCAAGATGAGGGCATGAATAAACATTCAATTAATCCTAGCTGTTCTTGTGGGAATGATGGTGGTTCTTCCTTAGTAAGTTAATTTTCCATTATAATAAAAAACCAAATTTCTTTAGGCTAATATGAACTTTCAGAGATAAGATGTGGGGCAAATGGTCCTTTATCTTCAGCTTATACTTTGAGAAAACATTTTATTTTTTTGTAATGGGTAGGATTATAATGATGATCAGATCATTTATTTGTTCACACAGCGAATATCCTGGAGTTCCTTCAACTGCTGATTTTTTCTTAAATCTTTTTTTGCTACTTATTTATTCATTTATTCCCTTTGTTCCCCTTGTTGTTTTATTGCCATAGTTATTATTGTTTTTGTTGTTGTTGGATAGGACAGAGAGAAATGGAGAGAGGAGGAGAAGACAGAGGGGTAGAGAGAAAGACAGACACCTACAAACCTGCTTCACCACCTGTGAAGCAACTCCCTTGCAGGTGGGGAGCCTGGGGCTGGAACCAGGATCCTTAAGCCGGTCCTTGCGCTTTGCACCACGTGTGCTTAACCCACTGCGCTACCACCCGACTCCCTCAACTGCTGATTTTATCTCAATCTTTTCCCGTATTTTCTCTCTCTACCTCTCCAGACTCTTCCAAGGGTCAGAGTTATATTTTGTAGATGAGATAACAGGTATCCCTTCAGATTTTAACACTGGATAGTGAACCTAAGTTCCTCTGCTAAAGATTCTTATTCTAGATGTACAACTTCCCCTTATTCCTTTGCTTTACTCACAAAGTAACTTCAGTGTATTATTATTGCACAAACATCTTTTCTGTATATATATATATATATATATATATATATATATATATATATATATTGCTGGTAGAATAATTAGACATGCATACTTGGGCTCCCTAGACTGGATTCCTAGTACTCAGTGTGCCTGAATAATACTCTGGCTTCTCTCTCTTTCTCATATGAAACTCTCCCATATAAATAATTTTTTTAAATAAGAAAGGGCAGAAGAGTTTTTCCTGATGCATTGCTGTTTTTGCTGCTGTACCCCTGTTGTTATTGCTATATTATTATTAGAGCTGGAGATGAATGCTGCACTCAAATATAAACCCTGGAAATTGAAAATACTTACATTTATACCATAAATGCCTGTGTTCTGATTTCTTCCAGTAAATAACTCAAAAACGGTTCTGTGGAAGCAAAAATTCAATTATAGAAAGATATTTTTAAATGGACATGAAATAAACAACTATAAAAGTATATAGTAGGGAGTAGGGCTGTAGCGCAGCGGGTTAAGCGCAGGTGGCGCAAAGCGCAAGGACCGGCATAAGGATCCCGGTTCGAACCCCGGCTCCCCACCTGCAGGGGAGTTGCTTCACAGGCGCTGAAGCAGGTCTGCAGGTGTCTATCTTTCTCTCCTCCTGTCTGTCTTCCCCTCCTCTCTCCATTTCTCTCTGTCCTATCCAACAACAACAACAACAATAATAACTACAACAATAAAACAACAAGGGCAACAAAAGGGAATAAATAAAATAAATATTTAAAAAAAAAGTATATAGTATTCCAGTAGCCAGTATCAGGACAATGACAACAATTTCGACAAGGTGAGGAGAATTGGTTTACAACACATTAAATCCAAGCATTAAGGGAGATGAAATAAACAAATTAGGAAGATCATTGGGAAGCTGATTCCAAAGCTGGGCTTCACCTGGAAACAATGTATACTCAAACCTGAGCCAAAAAGTAAATGACATGGAGCTCCTTCTATTGCCCCTGCCTGGAACCAGGGTTGGTTTTGGTATCCAAGGCCTTCTAGGCAACAGGCTGGGATTAAAGGGAAATACCCATCCCAATCAGAAGCTACTGGAATACAGTGCTGGTGTTCCTATCATATATAATTACTAAGAATTCCTTATTTACATGTTAATTCCTTTTAGTTTTTAATTTGTTTATTTGTTTGCTTGTTTATTATAGAGACACAGAAAGATACACACAGAAAGAAAAATCAGAATACTGCTCGGATTTAACTTATGGTGATTCTGGGACCTTAGAGCGTCAGGCATGGAAGTCTTTTGCATAACCATCATGCTTTCTTTGCAGCCCTCATGTTTAATTTCAGGGTGAAATCTCTCAAGCCTAATTAAAAAAAAAGTCTTTCAAATTTTGAATATTACAACAATAGTGTTTTTGTTTGTTTTGTCACCAGGGTTATCACTGCATCTATATGCAGTGATATATATATAATCTCCCACCTCTCTCCCTGTAGATATACACTTTTTTATTTTTAAACTTCTTTTTTCATTCTTTTAAAAATTTTTATTATTATTTATTTATTTGTGATTGGATAGAGACAGAGAGAAATTGAGAGAGAAGGGGGAGATAGAGAGGAAGAGAGACAGACAGAGACACCTGCAGACCTGCTTCACTGCTTCACTTCCCTGCAGGTGGGGAGCCAGGGGCTCAAACCAGGATCCTAAGAGGTTCCTGCTCTTTGCTCCACATGAGCTTAACCCGCTGCGCCTGACTCTCAGATATATACTTATTTAGATAGACAGTGAGAGACAGCAGAGAGAGATGAGGAAGAAGGCAAGCCACTTTGCACCATAATACACCACTCCACTGCTTATGAAACTCCCTCTTTGCTTGGTGCTCGCCTGTGATAGCTGAAGTCTTGACCCTAAATCCTCACACATGGTAAAGTGTGCACTCTACTGGGTGAACTATCAGTAGTGGCATTTCCTGGATATATGTTACTGTTATTTTGTTCTCAATTTAACTTTTTTGTTCTTTAAGATAACATTTGTTTACAGCATAGTATGCTTTAGTATTCACATCTCTTCAAATTTATGTTGCCAAAATATACCTACTACCCCTTAAATTAACTTCTCGAGTATCAATCTGATTTCAGAGAAAGAGATAAATACTAATTCTCAAATAATAGAATAATTCATTATAAAATATATGTATTCTCTGTCTTCAGATTGTACTGTGGAACAATGTGCATATACTTAGCTTAGCATGATATAAACCTCCTAACTGTACCATTTAGATCTGCTGCATTTTTTGTTTGTTTGTTTGTTTTGCCTGCAGAGTTATTGCTGGGGCTCAGTGCCTGCACCATGAATCCACTGCTCCTGGTGGCCATTTCCCCCCTTTTGTTGCCCTTGTTGTTGTAGCTTTGCTATGGTTACTATTGTTATTATTGATGTTGTCATTGTTGGATAGGACAGAAGAAATGGAGAGAGGAGGAGAAGACAGGGAGGGGGAGAGAAAGACACCTGCAGACCTGCTTCAGCGCCTGTGAAGCGACTCCCCTGCAGGTGGGGAGCCAGGGGCTCTAACAGGGATCCTTACTGTGGTCCTTGTGCTTTGCGCCATGTGCGCTTAACCCACTGTGTATGGCACTACTGCCCCACCCCCCACCTTTTTTTTTTTTTTTTTTTTTACTTTTCAAGGAATAGTTAGTCATTGATGTACTATTTATCTCTGCTCAGTAAATTTTCAACCATAAAATTAATGGACACTTCTCTCTCCTTGACCTACATTCAAAGTCAGAGAGAAAACAGATAGTGGTTGTGTGTAAGCGGTAGTTCTCTATCCCTTGCTCTAATAGTCTCTTCCTCATATAGCAACCACGGTTAAGACAATGGTCCTTGCTCAGAGAAATAGTTCTCCAGATAGGGTTCACGCTTTGCCTTGTGTACAGCCCAGCAAGTTCAAACCCTAGTATTATTACATGAGAGGTAAGGTATCAATGAGCTACATTTCTGTAGTGTCACTCCTTCTCTCTCTCTCTCTCTCTCTCTCTCTCTCTCTCACTGTGTGTATGTGTGTTTGTGTGTCTATTTGAATGAAAAAGTGGCCTGCAGCATTCATACTGCATATACTTGAAACCCTGACTCTGCAAAGATAAATACATAATAAATCAATTAGCAAGCATTTGTCCTCCATTGTGACAATTCAAAGTATCTCTAGACATTTTGTATCTTGAAAGGTAAAATCATCACTGATTAAGAACCATTGTTTGTTAGCATCTGGTAGGAAGAAGCCATGGATAATACTAAACACCCTGCAAAACACACAGGCATATTTCTCACATCACTAATGTTGATGTTGAGAAACCCTGTTCTAAAACATCATTCTGATCACATCACTCTTCTCCAGTTAACTCTTGTTAAATTTACAAATAAGTCAATAAAAATATAAATAAATGCAATAGTTGTTATTCTTCATAATCTTGCTGGAGCATCATATAGATTAGATAAAGAATTCATAAATAAAGTTTTCTGGTTTAATAGACACTTTGGATATGGAGCAAAGTCATTTCAGGTAGCAACTAATATGCTTCAAGTGGGTAAATGAAAGAAATGTAAGAATACAGAGGCTAGCTAGAACAGAAGTTTTAGGTATAGGACTAAATTGTAATGGAGAGGAATGCAAAGTCCAATGATTATAATGTAAATGACTTGAATGTCAGAAGGAAATTTTGGCTAATGTGAAGTCAGAAAATTTTCAGACCAGGTAATAAACTGAAATCTCTCTCTCTCTCTCTCTCTCTCTCTCTCTCTCTTTCTAGCAGGATAGTACAATATGAATTACAGATGAATGATGAGAGATAGGGCATATGAAATTATAAAAACAGTTCAAATCTGATGTAATTTGTACCTGAATAAGAGAGAAGGCAGTGAAAATGGACAGGAAAACAGCAAAATATAATTTGTGAGAATTTTAAAATTCACCTAGAAACTATTTAAGTGCCTGATAAGCCAGAAAAAAGAACTTAGCACTGAGAACATAAAAAGGGAATAATATTAGATTCCCCACTACAAAATCTTCTAGTTCAGTGTGTATCATCCATCCACTCACCATTAAATATTTAATGACAGCCCTATGTGCCGGTCATTGTTCTGGGGTTTGTAATTCGGCAAAGAGCAAAACAAGCAACTATCCCCTCCTGAAGTTAATATTCTGAGGAGGGTGATAGACAGTAAATAAATATGCAATGAATTGATAACACAAATATTTAGCTCTGTGAGTTTTAATACTTAGCGACAACCTAGAATATATACAGTATTCTTGTAGGAGCTAAAGTGATATATTTAAAACATAGTCTTACATAAGTCAAAGTTTTATGAATCTTGGTGGCAAGACAAGATGAATCACAAGACACAGAAAAATACACAAGGCAGTGCAAGCTAGCACCATCAAGTCTACAAAATGTATGATTATATTATGCTCTCTTAACGTATGTAATGCTCACAGCAACCCTTACAGGTAAAAAAAAAAAAAAAAAGTTTATGTCTCTGTCACAGTGACAGAGAAAGCAAAACTTCAATTATTTACTAACTTAAGGCCCCAGAACTCAAAAGGAATATATGCAGAACTTATGCGCAGCTCCCAAGCCACTGGGTTATTACTCTACCCAAGCAGCAGGAGTAATATAGCTATTGCTTGGCTATGATCCCCAGAGGTTAACTGTGTGCACAAAGGAGTATTTCTTTGCTGGCCTGGGGAGATAGCATATGATTATGCAAAAAAGACTTTCATGTCTGAGGCACCAGTACTCCCAGGTTCGATCCCCAGCACTACCTTAAGCTGAGCAGTGCTCTAGTACAAACAAACAAAACCAATAGTGAGTATTTCTTTGCTAATGCAGTTTTAATCTCAACCAGCAATTTAGGAGGGATCTAATGACAAAAGAGGCATCTGTGATGTAGGAGACAATGTAAGGTTCTTTCAACCACTAAGGTCCAGTTGAGGAACTGTCACTGATAGATTTGACTTCCAAATTTATTTTATTTTATTTTTTATGCCAACTTTCCTTCCATGGGTATCATAAATTGGCAGCAAGATTAGTGAAGTAATGGAACAATGAAATATTTGGTGTAGAGTTGTATAACATAATTCATGCAGCACTTGCAATCAGAAAGTATTTATTTAAATCAGATTAGTTGTCTCATTGAATATGAAATTGGAAACCTAATTATTCTTATTCTTGTTTGTACCATCCTATATAAAATGAGAATTGGAAACACAAAATGCCATTAAAAGCATATAAACATTGAATAAATACATGGATGTGTATGGTTAAGCTTGACATTTGAGATATTTTTCTTACATACCTTCATACTATATGAGAAAAAACTAAGGGGCCAGGAGGTGGCACACCTGGTTGAGCATACATGTTATAGTGTGCAAGGACTTGGGTTCCAGCCCCCAGTCACTACCTCCAGGAGGAAAGCTATGACAGTGGTGAAGCAGGGCTGCAGGTGTCTCTCTATCTCTCTATCTCTCTCCCTCTCTACCTCCCCCCTTCCTTCTCTATTTCTGGCTTTCTCTATCCAATAAATAAATAAAGATAATTAAAAAAAAGTAAATAAATTTAAAAGTGACTTTTCCAGGTTGATATAGAGATGAAAAAATTAACTTTTTTTTTAACTTACAAAGATTTATATGTTGTTCTTTCTGTTATTCTGAAAATGATCACCAAAAAATTCTGACTCCCAAGGCAATGGCACCTTTCCAAATCCAGTGTACCTGCTTAGCACCCAAGAAAGGGTATTACACAGGGCTTAAATAATGTAAACTTTAGGGGGTTGGGTGGTAGTGCAGTGGGTTAAGCACACATGGTGCCAAGTGCAAAGACCAGTGTAAGGATCCCGGTTCGATCCCCAGGCTCCCCACTTGCAGGGGGAATCACTTCACAAGTGGTGAAGCAGGTCTGCAGTTGTCTATCTTTCTCTCCCCCCCCCTCTGTCTTCCCTGCCTCTCTCCATTTCTCTCTGTTCTATCCAACAATGACATCAATAACAACAATAGTAATCATAACAATGATAAAACAACAAAGGCAGCAAAAGGGAAAAAAATTAAATTAAATAAAAAAATAAGAATGTAAGCTTTCCACTCAGGACTGAGCTTGGAATTTTTTTTTCTTGTGCCCACTAAGGTTGCCACTGGGGCTTGTTGCTTGCACAACTCCACTGTTCCTAGTGGCCATTTTAAATTACTTTTTCTAATTTTTGATAGAAGTAACAGAAAGACAGAGGACACCTGAAGCACTGCCCCACCACTCATGGAAGCTTTTCCGCCCCACACTGCAGCTGGAGACCAAGGGACTGAACTTGAATTTTTGCAAATGGCAACATGTAAGACTTCCTAGATGAGCCACCACCCAGCTCTCTGAAATTTGAATGCTCACTTAAAAGTATTAGAGTTATGCTGTGGTTATCCTTTCTGTTGTAGCTATCAAAATATTTTTAAAATATTTTCCATTTGTTAAAATTTGAAAAATTTACTCATTAGTGTTCAGTTGTGTTAGCTTTTCAGTATTCTCTAGCCCATCTCTTTGGCATACCTACAGAGACATTTATTCATTTAATTTTTTGTCGATGCTATTTATTTATTTATTTTATTGATTTAATAATGAGGGACAAGACTATAGGATAAGAGGGGTACAATTCCACACAATTTCCACCACGAGAATTCCATATACCACCCCCTCCATTAGAAGCTTTCCTATTTTTATCCCTCTGGGAGTATGGACCCAGGATTATTATGGGGTGCAGAAGGTGGAAGGTCTGGCTTCTGTAATTGCTTCTCTCCTCAACATGGACATTGGTAGGTCAACCGATACTCCAGTTTATTTCTGTCTTCCCTTAGTGGGGCAGGATTCTGGGGAAGTCCAAAGGACACATTGGTGAGGTCCTCTGTTCAGGTTGGTGTCATGGTAGCATCTGCAACTTGGTGGCTGAAAAACATTAAGATATCAAGCAGAATAAATTGCTTAATAATCATGAACTTAAAGGTAAGAACATAGTAGATAAGAATCGGGGTCTCCATTTTGGAAAAAGCTAGGAAGTCTATTTTAGGCATATTCCAAGGGTCCCATGATTTTATTTTAATTTTTATTGCCATCTGGATTATCACTGGGGCTTGGCTCTGGCACTACAAATCCATGGCTCCTGGCAACTATTTTTTTCTATTTTTTCTCTTTCTACTTTATTTTTATTTGATAGGACAGAGAAAAATTGAGAGGGAAGGGAATATAAACATGGAGAGAAAGATACACACTTGCAGACCTGCTTCACAGCTCATAAAGTGTCCTTCTTATCCTTCTGCTGGGTGATATGTGCACTTAAATGAGTGAGTCATCCCCCAGTTCCCCCCTTTTGTTTTTTTTTTTAATTTGCAGTTACTTCCTTTTAAAAATGTTCTGTCCCCATAATTTTCCTGTTATTTTTGATATCTATCCTTTCTTAGAGATTTTTTTTAGTAATTCCCCATAAATAAAACCCATTTCAGAATACTTTGTGTTATCAAATCATCTTCCCATGATTTATCTAATTGACTGTTTTTCTTTTTCTATTGTCTGCAGGGTTATTGTTGGGGTCAGTACCAGCACTACCAATGCAGTGTTCTGATCCTGGCAGTCATCCCCCTAACCGCTCCTTTTTATTTTATTTGATAGAACAGAGAGACAATGAGAGGGGAGAGGGAGATAAGGAATGAAAGAGAAAGATACACATCTACAGACCTGCTTCACTGCTCTGGAAACCTCCCCCCTGTAGGTGGGGAGCTGGGGCTTTAAGTTAGGTGCTTGGGCATGGTAATGCATGTGCTTAACTGGGAACACCACCCCCGGTCTCCTAACAATCTTTCAAACCAATTTATAAAACAATCGTATGCTTGGTAATTTGGCCATGACTTAATCTGATCTTTAGTGGTTCTTCAAAATTGTTATCTCAGGGAGTGTCAAATGTCCCCAAGTTTGAAAAGATTTATGTGGGACAGTTTTGTGGCCATCAAAATGAGTTTAGAATAGGGCCAAGACCAGTTTTTACATTAATTTCCAGCTTTGAACATTTGCATTTAAGTTGATGTAAGATACCAAGCCTTATATTAATTTGTGGCTTGTGAAGTAATATTTTTTATCTCGTTTCCTATAACTAAATCAGCTTTGCTTATGCCCATACTTTGGGATATCCTTCATCTATAAAATATCACTGAAATGTTAATTTTTTAAAAGACCTTTTCCTCTTGTCTTTAAGAGTTGGGGGGGTGGCGTTGGGTGGTAGTGCAGTGGATTAAGCTCACATGGCGCAAAGCACAAGGACCGGCGGAAGGTTCCCAGTCCCAGCCCCCAGCTCCCCACCTGCAGAGGAGTCTCTTCACAAGCAGTGAAGCGGGTCTGCAGATGTCTGTCTTTCTCTCCCCCTCTCTGTCTTCCCCTCCTCTCTCCATTTCTCTCTGTCTTATCCAACAACAACAAGGTCAATAACAACAACAACAATAACCACAACAATGATAAAACAACAAGAGCAACAAAAGGGAAGAAAATAGCCCCCAGGAGCAGTGGATTCATAGTGTAGGCACCGAGCCCCAGCAATAAACCTGGAGGCAAATGAATAAATAAATAAATAAATAAATAAAATAAAAACTAGTTCAAATGGAATCATCATTCAATCTAATTATATAAAGGAACTGAGATTTTGGCATGGGACGCTATGGAAGGTGTACAGACACCAGACCTAAATGTATATATCCTGCCCTGCGTGATTGCCTCAAAAACCATGCAGTCTCATGTTTCACATTTTTCATTCTAGTGGAATAACATAAAATAATTTTCTTTAGTAATTTATTGGGTAGATGCAGTAAGGATGAGGTAAACTAAGAGGAAAGTCAAGCAAGGGTATATTCCCAAAGTGTCAAGGGTGAGGAAGCTGGGAGTGAAAAGGTCTGGCCAGTTTTATTTATTTACTGTGCGGTTATCACTGGAACTTCATGCATTCAGGGCACTTTTTTCAAGATAAGGGGTGAGAAACAGAGGAAGAGACAGAAAAATAGAAAAGCAGAGACAGCATCAGCAAAACTCCACTGCTTGTGAAACTCTTTGCATGGTAACTCATGTGACTGTGTGGAATTCAAACCTGTGTGCATAAGTATACAATCTCCTGAGTATGATACCTCCCTGCTCCCAGCTCTGCAATTTTAACATATATATATATATATGTTAAAATTACATATATATATGTTAAAATTATATATATATATATATATATATTACATGAATGGAACTAAAGAGAATCATGCTGAGTGAGGTTAGAAGGATGAATATCATATGATTTCACTCACAGATGGATTTTTAACAAACAAAGCAAAAGTCAATACAAGGTGAATCCTTAATAGACTGTGTTTGATTAACAGTAGATTTGGGAATGCAGAAGGGAGAAGAAAGGAAGTTGGGGACCTAATTCCTTCTAGTGGAATAAGATAGTGGTTTGATTGAGGGTGAAATATACTAATATCTAGCTTAAGAAAATGTGGAAACACATGCTTGTGGTAACAGAAATCTGTAAACCAACATTTCCTCAATAAAGTGATATTGGAGTTGAAAAAAATATGTAACTTGATGTGCCTATGCATTTAAGTTAAATAATATTTGGGAATTAATTATTTTCATCAAACATTTCCATGCATTTGAAATATTATGGAATAGATCTATTTTGTCAGTCTTGGCTGGAATATTCTTTACTGTTTTGTAGGTGGTATTTCAAAGCAAAGGACCCTGGGGAAGAAGGCAAAAGGTGGGCATGAAGAGGATGTTGGGATCCAGCTACATGATGGTGGAAAGAGACCTAAGTTGAGGGTAAAAGTGTTTTGTAGACACCTATTATGGCAAGATGAGAAACTGTACCCATAAGTCAACAGCTATACTATAAACCATTATCCTCCACCCCAATAAAATGATAAAAATAATAACAAAAACTTAAATAAGCTATAATAATAAACTAAATGTCATTCTTTCTTAAAAAAATATTTATTTTTTTATTCCCTTTTGTTGCTCTTGTTGTAGTTGTTGTTGGATAGGACAGAGAGAAATGGAGAGAGGAGGGCAAGACAGAGAGGGGGAGAGAAAGAAAGACACCTGCAGACCTGCTTCACCGCCTGTGAAGAGATGCCCCTGAAGGTGGGGAGCCGGGGGCTTGAACCAGGATCCTTATGTTGGTCCTAGCACTTTGCACCACCTGCACTTAACCCGCTGTGCTACAGCCCGACTCCTGCTGGGAAACTGTGCAGATGCAGTCACATCTGCCATGTTGTCCCCTCAGGCTACTGCTAGTTGGGACATTCTCAGAGTGCCTGTTCCGCCATGTTGTGCCCTCAGGGCATTGTCTATTTCCTCTTGATATTTGGAGTGCTTTGGTCACTCCTCCCCCTTCCCATTCTCACGAGAGTTATTATCCTATCCTGGAGTGCTATGGTTACTCCTCCCCCTTCCCATTCTCATGAAAGCTGCTCCTATAAAAGCCCTTCTTCTTCCGCACCTCGTTCTCTTGCCAGCACTCCACTTCAGTGTTCAGATGCAGGAAAGGTTACTGTGAGAGGCGGCCATTGTCGCTACCTCCACGTGGCCCAACCTGTTTCTCTAGCACCCAACTCTGAGGTGCCAGCATAAATAAAGATTTGTGTTCCCTCTTCGCTCCGGACCTCCTCTCTCTCTTCTCCGTGGCACACAATGTCAAATGTTATTCTTAAAACATCATAAAATGTACAAGTACAACTCTGTCTAAAATGATATAATTTACATTTCAAGGTCCCAATATTCTAGTTAAGACAAAAGTCAAACTGAACTTACTGCAAGTAATAACCTCTATGAGATTTTTTAAATAATAATACAATGTGTTTAATAAATATTACTGACCATATATTCATATATATATTTTATAATAACTATAAAATATTTCTTATATTCAGAGTCTATACCAGAACTACCACCAGATCTGGAACTAAAACAACTTTCCAAGGAGCTGTTTGTTTCTTTACTTCTTTTTAAAACTTTATGTATTTATTTTATCTGATAGAACAGAGAGAACTTAAAAGGGAGGGGAGAGAGAGGAGAAAGACAGAGAGACACCTGCAGGCCTGCTTCACTACTTGTGAAACTTTTGCCCTATAGGCAGGGACTGCAGGCATGAACCCAGGTTCTTGTGCATGGTACTCCATGCACTTAATCAGTTGTGCCACCACCCGGCCTCCTGCTTGTTTCTTAATAGGAAGCCATGGCTTGATCCTAGAAAGTTTACCTATATGCCAACAACTGTACTGTAAAGCATAACTCATTCCTATAAAATGATCAAAACCATACTGAAATTATTTTCTCCCACTTCCCTTAAAAGACCAAATCAACTACTCTCCAGTTATTTTCAAGTACTTCATCACAGTTTTTAACATACATATCAAGAAAAGAACAAAAGTTAGTATTTAGTTAAGACAGTGGCATCTTGTAACCTATATATACACTAGTAGCCTTTTTTACTTGAGTTATTTCTCCTTAACGATAAAAAACACTAGCTGTCTGTTTTCTATGAGAAGAACTAGAATATATTTGTACACAACTATCCTCAAATATTCTGCTAGCTAAAATCCAGACTTCAACATATTCCTTAGACATCCCATTTTGCCAAAATAATAGCTTAGATAACAAAAAAAGTCCTCATTAAAAACACCTAAACAGTGTAGACAAATATACCAAGCAACCTGAAAACTCATAGTTAAAATTCTGAAAAAGTAAGAAAACTGGGATCTGATGTAGAAAGAATACTGGATATAAGTAGGTGAGCAAAATTCGCAACTGCTCAAGGATGTAGTCAGTATCAATGATCTGTATTTTATATCCTTATATTTTATGACAAAAGTAGTTGAAACCTGGGGCCAGTGGGAAACCAGAAATGGAATGGGCTCCTACTGGAAGCCTAGATCTATGAGAGTTGGGTTAGTTGCTACTGTTCAAGAAAACATATTTCTCTTAAATTTAATAATTATGAAACTGTCACATGTGGATTTGGAGTTAAATCCACAAATAACTGTAAGGTGTGATTTTTTAAGCAAAAAGACAATATTAAAATTCACTCCATTTTGTAATAATTTCCATTGAGAAGTAAATTCAAGGGGTTGGTATGTGACACACTCCGTTAATGGCACATAGTACCAAGCACAAGAGCCAGAGCAAGTATCCAATTCTAGCCCTTCCCCCCTTGCTCCCCACCTGCAGAGGGAATGATTCACAAGCAGTGAAGGAGGTCTATAGGGGTCTTTCTCTCTTCCTCTCCAACTCCCCTCCTCTCTCAATTTCTCTCAGTCCTAGCCAATAAAATAGAAAAAAAGGCAGCCAGGAGCAGTGGATTCATAGTGCTGGCCCCAGGCCCCAGTTATAACTTTGGAGGCAAAAAACAAAACAAAACCAAAAAAAAGGAAAAGAAGAAAAAAGAAGCATTTCAAACTGACCTTAGAAAAAGCATACTCTTGATTAAATCGAGAGCAGGGCACCAAAGTGAAAATCCTGTGGTGAAGGGGAGGGTGGCCATTGGGCTTTCCGGCGCCTCCGGGGTAGGGGGCAGCGGGGTGGGTGTGGGTGGTTGGGATGGGACACAATCTTTTGGTGGTGGAAATGATGTTTATGTAAAAAAAA